>NW_011887819.1:39847-42245 GCF_000806365.1 Fopius arisanus
TACCGCCCACTTGGTATGCTCGACATAACGGGGCAGATCCTGGAGAGAATCATTCACTGGAGGATTGACGACAACGTGAACCCTCTCCTGGCGGACAACCAGTTCGGATTTAGAAGAGGTAGATTAACTCTAGGTGCGATCGCTCGAGTAGTTTAGATAACCAGGGAGGTGATTGCGGGAGCGAAGTGGCACAGAAGGCCTGGGGGCCACACTGGATATAAAAAACGCCTTCAACTCAACGAGGTGGGACATCATCTTGAGGTCCCCGAAGGAGTTCGGCGTGCCAGTGTATCTCAGGCGAATCGTGGACGATTATTTTAAGCATAGGGTGCTGGTGTTTGACACAGAGAAAGGTCCCAAGGAGTACGGGGTTACTGGGCGTTTCCCAGGGATCTGTGCTAGGTCCTGTCCTGTGAAATATTATGTACGTAGGATTGTCGAAGCTAGTTCTTCCGACGCCAACCTAATGGCCTTCGCGGACGACATAGCGGTAGTGAATATCCTCGGTGCTCTCCTATGGCATTGCCATCTGGGGGACACCCTTCGGATCCAAGCCACCTGGCGACGGATGGTGGCGTGCCAGACGATTGCCCTACCTGTCCAGTAGTTGAGGATGCTGAGCATTACTTCTTTGTCTACCCCCGGTTCACGGGGAGCCGTAGGAAATGACAAAGCTTAGTGGGATCAGATTCTCTGGGCGAAGAGCTAGTACCGTCCCATTGCATGGGAAACGAATTCGCAAGCGACCAGTGACTTCGCGGCGGAGGTTCTGAAGGAGGTCCGGGAGGAGGAACGACAGAGGAGGACAGAGGAGGACGACAATGAACTAGGAAGGCTATGCATGGTAATGCCCCCCCGCCCCCTCGCGATGTAATGCCCGACGGCAGTCCCACGCGGGTAAGGGACGGGAAAACGAACACGGAGGGTTTACTCAGTAATAATCTCAGATCTGGCCTGGAAAGACCATCGCTAGAGTCAATTCAAGGTTCGCCAAAACCCATAGAAAAAAAATACCAATATGCAGAAAAACGTACTGTCAAGAAAAAAAAAATTTATGCTTTGTGAGAAAGCCTATGAAGGCGACTTGAGACTAATTTATAATTGGATTTTCACTAACTATGAGCAACTAGTTTCATTCATCGTAGTAAGCGTTAGGAACCGCCAGAAAACTCAATATTCCTTTATACCGTACATCACCAAAACGGTACATCAGCATTTATTAATACATCAAAGAATAATCGTGAATTCGAGGTGGCTCCAGCCCATCGAAACATAATTTGTGGAGTTAATAGCATCTTTCTTGGACCTCACCGATAAACCATTTTCATCCACCTCCCCATTTCAATGTACTTTCAATAAAATTATGCCTTTCACCTACTTAACTGTTGTTTATGAACGGGAATCTGTCGCACTTAGCATCTAACAGTCAAGTTGCATATATAAATGAAGTCAGATGTCACGTGCTATTCAAATAGGAAACATTCATAACCATGAGGCTATTTCTTAGTACTGTCTGACCGAGCTCCGCCTCCAACAGTATTCTCATCATACCTAATGGAAGTGTTTAAGGATATTTCTGGGATAAAAAAAAGTTACTTAAAAATGACGCAGTCTGATGTCTATAAGCCTAAAAGTTTACATATTACGCCCACATAATTTCAAGTCGATAGCAATAACATAAAGTCTTCAGAAAAATGATTAAAAGTGACTCATTGCTATTTGAAATGTCTCGTCAGTAGATGAGTTATTTGTTCTATACAATATTGAAATATTTTAGACAATTATTCCAAATTTCGAAAAAGATCTTTTGCATAAAACTCGAGTTCTAATCGTCCACACATTCGTCATTCATCGGCATTGGCACACAGAGTGTATCATAGACTTTTTTCCTCTTGACCGGGACAAACAATGGGGAAAATACGAGAATTTTTTTTTGTTTGGTACTGGTTAAGTGCTTTTCTATAATTTCAACGAAATTCAATTGAATCATCTTCATGCTCAGAATTTTTAGAATATTCTTTCAGATAAAAATAATGAGAATACGCCACATTTTTTGTATTAGTGATGAACAGGAGAAAAAGTCTTCGATTCACCTTGAATATTCTGGATTAGAACTCAGTTATATTGTAAAGAGTAGTTAATATCAAGATAGATACTTCCATTCTGATCAATTAAATGACTGGAGTTTCATGAAATTTCAACATTTTGCACACGCAGTCCAGCAAAAAAACATTTCTTTTCTGAACCCAAGATTGTGATATTTATGCAACGGTACGATATCTTTTTAAACTCACGGGATTCTTTATTTTGCATCAACCCAATGAGCAAATCTCTGCATTGTCGAATATAGACAACTTCAGGTAAGGCCATCTTCACCTCGAGCTTGGTGCGTAGGTGT
>NW_011887819.1:43650-48621 GCF_000806365.1 Fopius arisanus
TTACGCGACAGTCACGTACGTTTTCCAGGGCAAATAATAAAATTCACTGTTCGTCTCTCATTTTTTCCCAAATTCTCCAGTAAAAATCAAGGAAATGACACTCCAGCCCACGATTACGTGATTAGTCACGTAATTTTTCCTGGGTTTTTCTCTCCGTGTACTTGTTAGAGAATAGACATTGAAATTTTGAAAGGGTATTTCGACATCGGGCCTGGGATATTAATGATTCAGTGAGGCGGCCAAAAGTTAAGTGTAGTAGTAAGATCACTATCGAGCAAATCGTGTCGATAAGTCTGCCACGTTGACCGATATTTTAGGTATTTAGAAAGTTTATACACAATTAGTGATATCAGGATTTATTCTCGTTCTAAATGAAATTTTGAAAAGAACAGAAAGGATGCTGTTTATAATCAGGCTAAAATCGGGCGGTAACTCACCAGAATTGTCGGACATCTTCGGCAATGATCGCGACCCATCGGTCAACGGTCATCACTTAAACTTTTCACCATAAAATGAAGGCAGTGAAATCGTGAGATCAGAGCGCTATATATTTTTGACCGCCGGTGCCCGGGATCGAACCCGGATCCTTGGCATGCTAGTCCAGCACTCTAACCGCACGGCCACTACCGTCGGTGTGAAGAAGAATAAACTCAGATATAAACAATGTGAAGTGCAGAAGTTCGTTTCACGAAGTCTGTTAGATGTATATTCAGCAAAGCGCTCAGCAAGATAAGACGGAGCATCAGAAAGCAGAACTTGATGTTTCAAGGTATAATGATTTTTGTCTGTCGGCGCAGCACATATTAATAAAAACCCTAACTCACTTGATCAAATGCCGAAAACACGGCAAAAATCATCACCTTCATTCTCGCTACTCCGACAGTTGTGGAACCACAAAAACCATAAAGCCTAACGAAACCGTGGAATAATCAGCGGCACATCCGATCCGCGAAAATTTGTTTAGGGTGCCAGTCGTAACCGCAAGTAAATACAAATTTAAAATTGAAATTTCACTGACCATCCCCGGAATTGAGTAACGACAGAAACGCACCTTAGAACTTCAGAAATCCGAGGGTATCATATATCACATACTATATTATATATTATATAATATATAAAAGGAAATTACGGGATTGTTCGGTTGCGCAGTGTGTGGGTCGTGGAGAGAGGGGTGGATTCGTGGGCGATAACACCAATTATCGAAGTCCCAATTGTATCAAGAAACTGATTGATACTCAAGAATCTATAAGGACAGAAATTTTAGTCGAAAAATTCAAATTTAGTCAAAATTTCCGTAAATTAATTGTATACGGTGGATCCCGGGGGAAAAGCTAGAGATAACTGCACGGTATTATAGTCAAGACGGGTAAGAGAGATAGGGCGAGGCTCGAGTGAGAGAGAGCCTGACCTAGCGATATTTTCCACCTCAGTTGAGAAATAAAAATTCAATTAAATAGCGGTGTCAGGTCGTTTGGTGACCTGCACTACAATCTAAATTAATACTAACCGGATGGTTAATACTAACCAAAAAAAATTATTAGATATCGGAGACTATATCCTGGCGTAGGGAATAGTTAGGTTAGGAAATCCCCGATCCCTAGCTACATCTGTATCAGCGATGGGGTAGGCAGCCGTCAGATAATTTCAATAATTTTTGAGGCGATGACAACACGTTGGCATCTTGAATGGTTCACATTTCAGCTTTGGTCATCAGTATCTAACAGGTGCCGAGCCTCACGTATGCAGCCGCTGATGTCATTGATGAAGAGAGAGAACAGAAGCGACCCAAGGAGAAACGCTTTGAATACTAGCATTGGTATGCAGAAATGAGGAAAGTCCGCCTCCACCGTTCATTGCCGGCGAGCGACCATGCAGGCAGCATCACAACCAGGTAATTCCACGAGGCGAGAATCTCAATGAAGTGAACGTGGCACGTAGCACTGAGTCAGAGAAGGTGTCAAAAGCCGTAGAGAAGTCAAAGAGGACAAGGACTGTGACTTATCGATGATCAATATTTGTCCTGACATCATTCAGGAGCCTAAGAAGAGCTGTTTGCGTGCTGTGGCTACGGAAGAAATAGCACTGACGGGTATCTAGCAAGTTATGAGCTTGTAGAAACGTGGTTAGCTGGCTCCAGACTAGACGTTCGGCAACTTTCGCCAGACTCAGACTTCAGCGGGGATTTGTGAAAACCTCTTCGATGGCAGAATTCGTCCAATTACTGTTGGGTTCGCCTATGCTTGAATTTCCTATAAAGTCACTGAACATGCTGATCTCACTGTCGCAAGTCATCGACCAACCCTGGCGCAGCCACGCGTGAGGTGACTCGCGTTCAGTGATCATTATGACAGTGGGTTTCGGGTCGGGACGCCAGGAAGTTTTTGATGGTATCCAGATGATGATGGCGAACAGAATTGACATTTAGACAACAAGCATCGGACTGATTACTAGAAGGGAGTTCTAAGCAAGAATTCAGAATGAGAGGGAGAGACAGAAATGGGTCAGATAGGGTTTAAGAGATCGGATGTTGGGCAGTCAAGAAGCATTAGATGAATTGACGCTGACAATTCTATCGATGTCAGCTGGTGTCTTAATGATGCAACCCAGGGCCTCCTCCTTCAGCTTGGCATGGACAACTTTTGGATGCCAACGAATTCGAAACCAGAAAGCTTCAGAACAGACCTGACTGTACTTAGAAGTTTGCATGACTTCGACCAAATGAGCGCCTTTTCCTTCGCTTGGAAGTAACCTCCATGTGCACTAATGGGGATGAAGTCATCAGTAAGTGTGCCACAGCCGATTGTGGAGAAGAGCACCTTTCTGCTGGTCATCTTAGCATCAGATGGATTGGTTTGTTCCAGAACTCTGTAGTTGTGATACACGGATTCTCAGACGCCTCTCAGATAACGATGTCAGCTGTTGTTTATCTCAAGGTCTTCAATAGTAACGAAGAACCGCATATCTCATTGATCTGCTCGAAAACTAAAGTAGCACCTCTCAAACGGCTGACTATTCCAAGGCTTGAGCTGTCAGCTGGAGTTCTTCTGGCTAAGCTCATAAAGTACGTGAAAGATCAGCTCGACTTCTCCAATGTGCCGATGTACTTATGGACCGACTCTTTAGTTACGCTCACATGGATCAGCTTCCGCCCTTCCAGATGGGAGGAATTCGTTAGAAATCTTGTCCAGCTCATTCAAAAATTGACAGATGATCTTGAATCTTGTTGAAGTCCAGCGCCTGGAAATCTGGAATGTAGTTGATCGCTATTCCTCGCTCAACAGGTTGCTTAGGATTACAGCAATCTGCCAACGCTTCATTGCTCATCTCAGGAAAACTCCACGACGTTCGTTAAGGACAGGTCTTAACTCTGGTGATATAGAGCAAGCTCGTCTCTTTTGGATCAAGGCTAGTCAGTCAGCGCATTTATTCTCTGATGACCTTGTCCAGAGGGCAAAAACTCAGGTCTTCTCATCCATTCATTCGATTGACAGTGTATCTTGATCACCAGGGGGTTCTTCGCGTTGGTGAACATCTCAAATTCGCTAAGCTCGACAATGATAGCAAACATCAAGGTATCATTCCAAAGGATCCTCACTTTGCTAAGTTCGTCATTCAAGAAGTTCATCTGAGGATTCTTCATGGTGGAACGCAGCTCACGCTTGGTCAGCTCAGACAGTCTTACTGGATTATTGGCGCAAGAGCACCAGTAAGATCATTAATTTTAAAGTACATTCCATGCGAAAGACATCGAGGAATGAAAACTCAACAGCTCAGTGGTCAGATCACAGTTACTCGTCTCACACCTGCGGGAATTGTGCGCAGTCATTATGTTGAAAACCAGGCGGTGCATCCCAATTTCGCACCGCAGACCTACTCCCTCGAGATAAGATTTCAAAAGCTATGCTAATGGCTCCACGCCGCAAAATTAAAGAAGCCAAAAATAAAGATTGACCGACCGGGGGTAGGACGAAATTTCGGGCTGTAAGGGGCTGCTACAAAAAAGAGCAAACCGAAAGTACAAAAGTTCAGGAGCAACATGGTGGCGAGCCTAGTGTAATGGTGCGGGATACGAAATTTTCAAGACCACCCCATAATTCCAATTTTTCAAGGGTATCCGGTGATCTAAACATCTCACTTAAAAAATGGCTCAAGATCAGAGGCAATGAAGGTGCAGGAACTTCATGCGTTCCCTCTACTGTCCTTATGGGTGAGAAAATATTGCAGATTCTGAAGATCAGTATTTTCAGATCTCACTACGGGACCCAAGTAGCATCAGTAAAGATAATAATTGATAATGGAACAATATTTCCTTCCGTTGTTAGCTATCTTAAATATTCAATTTTTTCGTTCATGCGAACGGAACCCTGTTCGAGGCAAGTGGGCATTTGGTAATAGTTACCCAATTGCAGTTGTTTCAATGCGGCAGTTAATTTACACATATACTGCATCTCTGCCCATACTACCAACTGGTCATTTAGTAGCTATTGACTAATCATCCATTTGGTTCAACTTCAACCGCTCAGATTTAGTTGATATTATCAAACTGTACAATTCCGTAATCGTTACTGAGCCTTTGTACCATTAACCCAACCCTTCAATCAGTGCTGAGTCGATTCTGCAGTGAAGAAAAAAAAGACAGCTTGCAAATTCTGTTTAACTGGCAGACACTAACGCCAACAAGATTGTTGGGGAATCATAAATAATATAGGTATTATTTGTCTTGAGTTTATTGAAACGATTATGGAAACCGATTTGGAGATTTAATCAGTAATTCAACTCATGTGGCGTTAAGGTTAAGGTTAAGATTAAAATACGGATAGGCATTTTTGCTGCTACCCTCTTGCCACCGAACCCCTACTGGGCTATTGTGGCTCCGTTTTCCTACTGATCCCTATAATTCTAGGCCAGCTTTTCTTACCAGTTTTAGTAGATTCCCGGCGTCTAGGTCCGCTACGTAGCTGATACTAGGGA
>NW_011887819.1:58336-62706 GCF_000806365.1 Fopius arisanus
CTCTTTGAGTCCCGCAGTGAGGTTTAAAATTGCAAGCCTCTAGGGCCCGCAGGGTTTGATCCCTGATCAGGGCAGCAAAGTGGGCGCCTGTAGCTCCTCTCGTTTCGCTGCCTCTAATCAGGACCCAGTCACCCTTAAGGTCGGGGTTTGCCTCCTTGTTCTACTCTTAAATTTTATTCGATGAAGCTACGAGTATTACGACGAAATGGAAAAAATATGAAAATTTCAACGTATATCATACCTAAGGACTCTCATAAGTGTTGTTTCTTCAGATTCTTCTGGATGAGCTCTCTTCTGAGCCCCAAGAGTTCTCAAACAAGACAGAATATTCCGTAAGCCGAAATCGTAATGCACTTGCTTGCTCAATTGTTCTTCACAAAGTTTATAAAGCGTAAAAAATTTTCGTGCCAATAAAACATTTTCCTTGAAACCACATGCCGCCAATTTGACTCTCATGATTATCTGTATGATTTCAGTTCCTATTTAATTTCTAATATCCTAATATTCAAACCATGATAATTAGAATTTATTTTCAATACGCACCTGTCGATCGGGAACCATCATGGCAATACTGCGAAATTGTATTTTTAAATTCTCAGGTAATTCTTGACGTCCAGCATATCCCGGGTTCATCGTAATGAATAAACCAAATTCCATATCAATTGGATACGTCTGTCCGTCACTAAAAAATGAATAATTATGTCGAGCGATACGCAATAATCGAACTCAACCGCCGTGAAGTGACCAATGATTTCATAAGAATTCGATTCAGTTTTCTCGTATTTTGCAACTTCGTTACCTGAAAATAAAGCTAGTTCTCTTTTCCTTCCGAGCAGTCAATACAATGGCTATTTGTTGAGCGGCAACAGATAGCACAGGTAAATCAATACGATTGAATTCGTCAAAACACCCCCATGCACCAGCCTGCGCCAGACCCTGCGAAAGATTACAATACCTCAGTCAGAACCTTAATATATTCTACATTTACTTTGGCATGAATAGTACAATTTATACACAGCATAATGATCGATAGGACATAAAGATACCTTAAATATTCGCCCCAGCCCACGAAAATCCATCTGATCAGAACAATTAAATACTACAACATATTTTCCAAGACACTTGCCCATGTCCTTCGTTGTCTCCGTCTTTCCCGTTCCGGCGGGGCCTGCTGGCGCTCCACCAAAGTTCATTCCTGTATCATTATAATTTGTAATAAACGTTACACCTTGGATTGGTTATACATAATACTACTGACCGATTGCTTGCGCTAGAGTTATATAGCATCTGTCTGTCAAAGGAGTTACCGCGAGACGATCCGTACACCCCAAAAACTCATTTTGATATGTGAAGTCAATATTAGTGATTTTTATCACGACAGCTTCTGTCTCTTCCTCATAATAAAATCTAGCTTGTTTCAACCATTCAAAATCTTCTATGCTCCGTATTTTCAATTTGCACAGCTCATTGAATATATCTCTATCATTGAACAAACACGGTAATGGAGATTTTCATATTCATAATCATGAGATATCAAATAGTTATTTCTATGAGCAATAAATATAATATTGGGAGTCGAGAGCTAACTGATTCTTATCCTAAGGAAATCAAGTTAGTTTTATAAGTTATACAGAATTCTCGTTTAGGCTTCAAGCATAATTTCAATGCCATTGTCACGGCAGTTTTTCACAAAAATTGTCTCCCCATATTATGTCATGGACAATCGATGGATTGATTGAATCGATTGTATGTGAACCGATTCGTTGACAAATCTGATACCTCTGATGTACATGAATCGTTATAAGGGCCTCGTATTTAGCCCTTGCATATTTGGTAAGATCCATCACAGTAACTTCGATCAAGCCATTGAGTAAATCTAAAAACCACTGGTCTGTTTTCTTCATTATAGTTCGGTCACGCTTCGCTGATACAATGGCAACTTCTGAATCACGAGTCCACAATGTCTGGATCGCCAATAATCCCGTCTATAGAATATCATCAAATTTTCACATTATCTGATATTTCTTATCATAGTAGACATAGAAAATTGAAAATTGAATTACTTGAAGAATTGCAGAGTCAATGAGAGTACATATATCATTTTCAGGAATACTCAACAGTTGGAGACCTTGAGATATGACACTCCCAACTGACTGCTGATGCATCTTTAATAGAGTATTCAACCAAATCTCTACACCGCCAATACAAGCAACTTCCTTATCAAGGACAACTTTTTCATTTTCGTGTGAATATATGGCGACTATTTTATCATTTTCCACATCCGAAAAATCTACCTTGAAAATTACATACAAAACTTTTCTTTATGAGACCGGCTATCAGTAGTAACGATAGAATTATACTTTAGCAACATTGTCGAAGAATTCATCTAAGTAATGTTGTATACTATGACAGTCTGCAGCTTGACCAAGGATTTCTAAGAGATTTGGATCTGAGACAAAGTAAAACCGCGGAAAGGACATCCGTTTCGTTTCCAGATATCCGCTTAATGATTTCTGACAAGACTCAAGCTGCTCCACAAGATGCGGTAGAAGTTGACTCATCGTTTCATCCGATGTACAAGTGTCGACAGCATTCAGTTTGTCTCTCGCACGATGCATCAATTTCACCCAGGATTTGTCAATAATCTAAAAAGTTAGGCACAGTGGAACTTCCGTCAGTGTCCACGTATATAAGTGTTCCGAGTTCCCCACCATCCCATTCCTCTGCCGTTTACATCTGCCGAGCAGATGCGCAATGGCAATGTGTTTACTTGGCAGTTCGGTGTGTCATCCGCAGTGAAACTCAAAAATGGCAAAAAAAAACGAACATTCAAATCGTGGGACATGACTGTCAAATTGAAAGCAATAGATTAAATTAATCGTGCTACTGATATTCCGACATCATTGTCAAAGAGTTGAATGGTCATCTCAAAACAGTGAAAAGATGGATGAAAAATGAAGAAACTTTGAGGAATTGGAAAGAAGATCACGTGGATATATCACTTGCTAGCCAAAGGAGAATTAAACCTCTAGTACATCCAGTAATGGATTCTGCTACTTGCATGTGCTTTAAGGAAGATGGTAATTTAGGTTTCTCCCTCACTGGCCCAGTAGTTAGACTTCAGACATCGAATTTTTGGAAATTATTTGGAGGAATCACAGAATTTCAGGCAATTTCTGATTGGTTAGATAAATGGAGAATTCGATATGGAATCAAGCAAGCGATACTTTTTGCGAAGAAACTGTCCTTAGATGAAGTTAGTGCCGAGAGTTACAAGGCCTCAAGACAGAAAGAACGAGGGACTAACGCCTCCGCAAATTGTAATGAGACAGACCTCAACTTCCGTCAGGTACCAAAAACTTCATTGATTGCTGCTAGTGTCACTACAGTGTCGGGATTCAAAGAGCCCGCCTTTGTCCACTGAAATTACCCCTCATGGTTACTGGGAAGTACGCAAGACCTCGTGCTTTAAAGACTTAAAAATATTCCTAGTTTACTGCAAAAATCGTAAAAGTGCATGGATGAGTGCTTTTTCGTTTGAGGGGGAATTTGTCCTTGATGTTGAAGAATATTTGCAACCGCATTGGCTACTACCCGAAGCCATATATTTCATGGGCAATTGCTCAACATATTCAGCTAATTTAGCTATCAGTGATACTCGGGTAGAATTCTAACCCCCAATACAACTTCCCAGATTCAACCGATGGATCAAGTGCCTTCAAAAAAGCAAAACCTTGCATAAATTTCAGTGGATGGCATTCATTATCGATCTACTCAATCAAGGAGTCAGCATTCCTTAAACTCTGAGGAAGGTGACCATACGAGAGGTAATTGGCTCAATCAGGCTTGGTCTCAAAAAGTTTTCTAATGAATGTAGTGAAGTGGTAAAACTGGATAAGTGAAAAAATGTAGTTTAGACATTTAGAAAATATCTCAGAAACTACTACGTGTAGGAGAATTTATCAAAATATTTTTTTTCTAGCGCAGAAAATTGATTACAAAAAAGGTCTGCTTAAAATCAAAAGAGTTTCATTGGACTCCATATGGAAAATAAAACCACGTAAATTACGATTTTTATGTCGTAAATTAAGAGGTTGATCCCGTAAATTGCAGGGACCCATATCGTGAAGTACGCGTGGAGACCCCGTAAAGTACTTTACGCTCCCTTCCTCATCATTTACGACATATCAATCACGTAAAATTTGTGATTTGGATCGTAAATGCCAGGGACCCATATAAGAAAAACTATTTTGGACAACATCAAATCTCCAAGTGTGAGGTTATTTTGGGTTATCTGAACACGACTTTCAGTGACTTTTCTTCAACACTTTTCCAAACGAATTTTAAAAATTACAAAAATGTTGAACATT
>NW_011887819.1:63486-66879 GCF_000806365.1 Fopius arisanus
AAAAAATTCAAGGTTCACAGAGAAAAAATAAGGACTTACACTGAAACGTTTTGCTTCGGCTGGAAGTTGTTTAGCAATATCACCTCCAATAAAAACTGCTTCTAGGTAAGCCCATAAATTTTGAACTAATAACCACTTCGCCAATATTTCGGCAGTGTTACCAAGTTTATTTTGCCAGGATTGAATTTCTTTCTTATAGAGCGTACTATAACTGGAAAAATATATATTATTAGTAGCCACAGGTTTCAAAGAAAAATTGGACCAGCATATGGCCAGAATATTTTCGATGTTTTATTTTCATTCTAAGAAGATGGTATATTAATAGTGAAAAAAAAATCTTATCATTGGATCTTACGGCTTGATTACTTGATCAAACTTCCATTGTGTGAATCCTAAAATTTGCAATCGACAATAGAAGATTCTAGGATTTCTTTTAAAAACGATGATAACTTCTCCAAATGTGCTAAGATATAGGGACAGACAAACTTCGCTTTTAGAGCAAATAATATATTTCAAATTATTCTATTGCCGTTATGTAACAATGCAATTATGAAGAAATTAAAGGATCGCAGCATATTACAAAAGTAGAGCGTCCTGTAATATGAATGGCGATAAGTGCACCACGATTTTTAGATACTCATCAAAATAATAATTCCGATAACCACTGATTTTTTTCATTTTTTTTTTAATTAAGTGTGTTTACACCTTGTAGATTTAATTTGCATACAAACGATAGAGTATCAAATTTGCATTCTTAGAACCTAGGTTACAATGATTTTAGTTTTTTATCGAATATCGATCTAGGAATTCATGAATGATCACAATGGATTTCTTGTCTAGTGTAGCCAAAAATTCTCCAGCACAGTATCGTGGAAAAAAATTTTGGTCGTATAATTTTTTAACGATTATTTCTCTGGAGTTATTGTACAATTGACACTCCCACAAGACATGTTCAATATTTTCCTCTCCGTACCCACATGTACAGTTTGGTGAGCTGATGATAGCAACTCGCGCCAGTGATTCCTCTAGACTATGATGGTTGGCCCTGGCTCTATTTACCCACGATATGATTTTCCGAGTCAACTTTTTCTCCTTGAAACATGGTTTTCTTCTTCTAGTGTGGAAGTATTTAAAATAAGTCGTTCCTTTAGTTTGCCCAAGTCCAAGAGCCAGGTTGCAAGTTCTGTCAAATTATTCCAGCGTGAACTCCTCACGGGAATCAGTGAGAGGGAGTTGATGGGCTTGATCACTGCCGTGATTGGTGGCATTCCTCGCCAGCCGATCAGCTGCTTCATTACCGTCCACCCTCAAATGGGAAAGAATCCAGACTAATTTTAATGCCTAATTGTTGTGCCGTACAATTTGTTCGTAGTTTATCGTAACATCTAATATGAATTTGTTTGATTTGAGCAGCATAAGTTATAATAGTTTTTTCAAGTCCTACATCTAGTGGTATTGAGTTAAGGGCGGTACGGTACTCACAATTATGAATATTGAAGCAGCTCTTACTATCTAGATTTTACTATCGTGATGTAGAGGAATTAATTTGAGCAATTGATTAGCCAATGGTGGTTGAGACCTGGATATCGGTATTTCAGAACACTTTCATTAGATAGGTTTTACAGAGAAATGAAGCTCTGTCCTTAATAGTGGTGAGTTTGCTTTCAGCCATTAGGATGTTAACGGGAGTTGATATTCTATATTCCATACAACATCTCATGGCAGCATGCTGTATTCGTTCTCATTCTTAGTTGTTAATTTTTCGGCCAGGATAGTATAAGGACAAGCCCTAGTCAATTATCGGACGCACGAATGATTTATAAAGCATGATGAGAGTCTCAGGATCAGCCTCCGTGCACGTGCCCCTTATAAACTTTATAATGTTTCACGCCGTGAGAGCTAAGCCTTGTACTTTAAACAAGTGGTGTTTAAACGATAATTTGGAATCGAGAATCAAAAGAAGAGGTCGGGCAGATTGATTGCATTCAATTTTGTAACCTTCAATTATAAGAGCTATATTAGTGATTGGTTGCTTTTTTTTTATTAAAGTCGACTAATAATGTTTTTTGTGGAGATCAGATCAATAGAGTCTAAATTATTTTTTAGCGTCTCAATCGCACTCTCCATTATACTAATACTTTGAGTGAGTGAAGAAAAACTGGCATAGACACCAATGTCATCAGCAAATTGCGAGACTATAAACTTCCCTCTTCCGAGGGAATATTATCAACATAGATGACATATAATAGGGGTGGAAGTACCCCTTCTTGAAGTACTCCTTTATATACTTTTCTAGGTTCATTATTGAATAAGGAGGTAATATTCCTTTCGTATGAGATGGATTTGAAAAATCTCACGAGATTAGCAGGACACCTCATGTTCGCTAGTTTGCCTAATAATATCTTTAGGTAAACAGTGTCAAAGGCGGAGTTAATATCAAGAAATACCGCTATCGTCTCACGTTATCTCAATAGATTTAATTCTGTTCATAATGAGAGATGTGTCAAATTGTCATAACACGATCGGCCTTTTCGAAAACCACTCTGAGACTCAGGCATGAAATTCTTGTGTTCTACCCACCATTGAAGACGATTCTTCACAATAGTTTTGAACAATTTTCCTACACACGAAGGCAATTCGATGTACATCAACTCCATCACCCTTAGGAATGAAATGAATAAATTGTGTATTCCAGTCCCATGGATAGTCAGCGCTGCTGTACATTCTCATTACAAATGTCTAGGAGGATCAATTTGAGTGTGACGGGCATCTTTTTTAGTAACATAATCTATAATCTATACATAATCTATGTCGTCTTTTCCCGATGACGACTCATTTTTTCGGGTGTTTAATGCGAGATCGAACTCAGTAAAATCAAAGGGAAAACCCAGTATATCGTTGTCCTGGCACGGAGGACAGTAGCTTGAATCTATCGGGGCTCAAGGAAGGCTGATTGAATAGAGAGTGTTCTCAATTTTGCTGGCAAATTGTCAATTTTCCGAGCCGTTAGTCGAGTTTACCCACTTGTTTTTCAATACATTACATGTACGCCAGACGAATGAGAGATTATTATTGATCTCGATTGTTTCAGAAAAAGAGCAAAATTTTATTCTTTCATTTTTTTTTCCATTATGGTGTGATTTTGAAATTATCTTATTTTTCGTATTGATGGAAGCCGTTTCTTTTGACTGTTAGTATAAATTTTTAGCCATCAGTAAGTATTGCACTAATCGCCTAAAGTATCTTATATGCAATCTAGACTACATTACATTGACATTAAAACTAAACTGCATACACAACAACTGCGCAAATAAAAATACCATTCAATAACAGTTAGGTAATACTGCTATCCCTTTTTAATGTGCTAACCTGTGGTGTGTTTGAGGCCAACAC
>NW_011887819.1:67619-71077 GCF_000806365.1 Fopius arisanus
CGAACTGGGAAAAGTTATGCGGGCCTGTACAGCGGTGATTTTTACCGACCCGGTGGGACTTGTAAAATGATCAGAGATGGTTAGTCGAGGTTTTCCGAGGAAATCACGGCCAAAATACTAGCGAACACCACAATAAAGAGGAAATCCTGTCATCGAGAGAAAACACTTTCGCGGTGGCCACAAAAGAGAAACGCCATCCGATCCGGTGAGACGGTAAAATGTACTTGCGAACTAAGAAATAAATCAGTGTTACGGGGATAATACCACAGGGAATTGATGAGAATTGATGAAAATTGATGTCCTGCCTCACCTCAATCTGGCAACAGCTGTCAAAAATGGCGAAACTTCTGCTTCATTGAAAGGCTGAATATCTCACGATGGTGTTTCCTCTTCGCAGTGGATTGTATGCTGAGCGATTTTCCAGGTTGATGTTGGCTTCAAGAAAAGCAGTCGATCTGACGCAGTGAAGAGAATCAAGTTGTCCACTTGATCTAGTAGCGATGAGAGTGGGTGAAGCTGCAGGGCGGCTTCCCAACAAACGGATCTCGAAGGGTCAGCTTTAATAATGAGCAGGGCCCCTCGTTGATACCAAGAGTCGAAATTTTATTTTGGACCCGGTGGTTGAAATTAAAGTTGCGCACTCAATCTAGGATTGCAAGGAGAGTCGAGTTGTACGTTCGGACTATGCCCAGTGGTTATGTCATTGGGTGATCCTACAGAGTTGCTCTCTTCTAAACGGGTCTTGAAGAATGCATTGGATGACGACCAGGGTACAACTTGAAGATTTCGAGCCGAAGATTTAATTTAGACTCACTGTGTTTGGCGAAAAACCCCCCTTTATATACTGTTCAGGCGTAATTCCCCTACGACCGTTAGCATTTTGATATTTCGTCATCCACCGTTTTTTTGAGGTGTGGTGGGAGGCATCTTCATATGTTTAACAATGTATTCAAAAGGGATGTTTCTCGGCGATGTACCATCACCCTGGTGTTACCCCCCATTTCCTCAGAAGCGGGAGAAATTTTTGAGAAAAAGACGGGGCGATCGCGCATTGGCCACTGTCTAATTAATGTTTTTCTAATGTCAAAAGGGGCATGTTTACGCATTTTTCTGACGTTCGTAGGCCATAAATTTTTACACCTCCTTTGACAATGGATAACTATTGTTGATTAGAAAACCCGCGTGTCAAGTGGAGTGAACCCTTTGAGGCTGGAGATGTGCCCATGTTGGGACAACAAGAAATCATCTGGTGAATTATGCCAATTCCTGGAAGCCATCTCATAACTTTCGTTGGGTATGGGGTATAGGTAACGTCATGGTCCCGGCCAACCCCCTGCAGCCAATGGGGGCAGGTATTCGGGGCAGATTTATCCCTATGGGCTTGCCTTTTCTTTGGTCGATATCGGCGATATCGGCGTACCCGTGGTTGAAGTGGTCCATTTCTAAATTGCCGACACTTTTAATTCTTTGGGGTAGCTCCCATCTGCGGTTACCATTTGAGGGTTGTTTAAGTTATTGGCCCCCAGATTCAATAGAGGAAAGAAAAAAAGGGGAAAGGATCTCTTTAGTCGTGCCTTTGCGCAATTGTGTGCCTTCTTTTTAAATGATTCGTGGTTTCCAGGTGTTGTGCCTTTGATGGTCACTCATTAAGGTTGTTGTCACGAGAGAGTCAGGCTTAAAATTTACTACGCTCCGGGTTAATCTTCCGCTAAGCGAAGAATGCGAGTTAGAATATAAACTTTTGCGGGTGTACACTTCCACTCGACTCACGCACACAAGAATCTACCATGCATGGATACATGTACGCACAGCTAACGCTAAATGGCGCCGATTGTGGCAACTGCACGCAGCGTGTCTCCTTTTTCATGTCCCTCTCTTTCTCACTCAATGTATTTATTTTATTTATGAATCGTCCCTTTAATTCGTCATTGACTATTCCAAATTGATTCGCGCCACTCGAGCAAAAAGCGTTGTCGCGTCGCGCGCAACAAACCCATGTGCTCCGCCCACTGGGAGAAATAATGCTACTTTGAAAATTTATTGCTCTACTACGAAAGTGACGATCACTTTCTTTTTTTTCAGTATATTGGTAGTCACTATTTCTACGTTCTGTGTTAATTTCATCAAAAAATGTGGAGTGGTTTTTTTTTTTAAATAAAAACCGTGAAATGCATTTGAACCCATGTTAATTCTAAAAATCATATCTCAGCTCAGAAACTGACGATTAGTTTTTTGTTGTGCTCATTTTGGAGGGAATTTTAAGAGCTATCTATAGCAAAAATTTTAAAAAAATCTGTCGAAAAACGGGTTTACACGACAACAACCTTAACACCTCTCAGGCCATAATGGCGGCCACTCGATTATCTGCCGGGTAATACCTTTTATTGTGGTTACCTCGCATAATCGATATTTAGGCTGGACATACCGACATTCCTCACTATTATGTGCGGTTTTTCTTAAGCTCCCTTTTTTTTGTTGTTATACCAACTTTTCAGATATAGAAAAATTTCATCGCAGTAAACTGCGGTCTCCGCAACAATCGGTCAAATGGTTGTTTTTCTATCTGAGGCCCTGCCTTAAAGTTACTGAGTATTTCCCCCCCAATAATTTAACCACCGGAGTCACCATGTCTTGGGAGGAATGAATTTAATATTATTTTTCTCACCCGCGGTCACAGATTTTACAAAAAAAATTTACTGAAAAAATGGATATTCTAAACTTAGATTCGAACCCGTTACGCCCCAGAAAAATCGGCGCTAAAAATTGCGGATAAAATGTAAGTCTTTAGATCCATAATTTATTAATGATTGGCGCTGCTCTTTGTGTCCACTTCATCCTGTTATGCACTAATCAAGAAACGTTTTAAGCTGCAGTGACTCGGACGCGAATTACTGCTCCGCACTATGATCCTAATAGGACCTTTATAATTCCATGATCATAAACTTCATAAAATTGCTAATATTAGAAACAATTCTATGAAGTTTTTCCTAGGTACCTGAAGCTGCCCATGCCTGCCCTCAAAAAATCCTCTCTATTTTGATTCGCATTCCCTTCTGCTTATTTTCTCTCATATATTAATATGAAAGCTTCAAGTACTATTAAGAAGTACTCAATAATGTAAGACTCCAAGCATATTTCTTTTAACGTATATGGCAAAGGCAATGAAAATAGAAACATCAAAAATTGAAAAAATCTTTTCAACAGGCTTGTATAAAATTGCTTAATCAAGAATATCCATAGTCCGTAAACCGGGATATTTTATTCTTAATTTCGGCATAATATTTCGCAATCCAAAATATATTCTTTTTAGATGCCTTTCAGTGACCACACATGAACATAAATTAACTCTTGTATGATCAGGTGCTTTGAAGTGGTGACTCGAAGAGAAGAGAAAACGGGAAAGAAAAGGAAAGACAAAAAGCGCTGTTGTAGCCATCAAGTTTATTGAAACTAACCTG
>NW_011887819.1:71087-74837 GCF_000806365.1 Fopius arisanus
TTCCACTCGACTCACGCACACAAGAATCTACCATGCATGGATACATGTACGCACAGCTAACGCTAAATGGCGCCGATTGTGGCAACTGCACGCAGCGTGTCTCTTTTTTCATGTCCCTCTCTTTCTCACTCAATGTATTTATTTTATTTATGAATCGTCCCTTTAATTCGTCATTGACTATTCCAAATTGATTCGCGCCACTCGAGCAAAAAGCGTTGTCGCGTCGCGCGCAACAAACCCATGTGCTCCGCCCACTGGGAGAAATAATGCTACTTTGAAAATTTATTGCTCTACTACGAAAGTGACGATCACTTTCTTTTTTTTCAGTATATTGGTAGTCACTATTTCTACGTTCTGTGTTAATTTCATCAAAAAATGTGGAGTGGTTTTTTTTTTTAAATAAAAACCGTGAAATGCATTTGAACCCATGTTAATTCTAAAAATCATATCTCAGCTCAGAAACTGACGATTAGTTTTTTGTTGTGCTCATTTTGGAGGGAATTTTAAGAGCTATCTATAGCAAAAATTTTAAAAAAATCTGTCGAAAAACGGGTTTACACGACAACAACCTTAACACCTCTCAGGCCATAATGGCGGCCACTCGATTATCTGCCGGGTAATACCTTTTATTGTGGTTACCTCGCATAATCGATATTTAGGCTGGACATACCGACATTCCTCACTATTATGTGCGGTTTTTCTTAAGCTCCCTTTTTTTTGTTGTTATACCAACTTTTCAGATATAGAAAAATTTCATCGCAGTAAACTGCGGTCTCCGCAACAATCGGTCAAATGGTTGTTTTTCTATCTGAGGCCCTGCCTTAAAGTTACTGAGTATTTCCCCCCCAATAATTTAACCACCGGAGTCACCATGTCTTGGGAGGAATGAATTTAATATTATTTTTCTCACCCGCGGTCACAGATTTTACAAAAAAAATTTACTGAAAAAATGGATATTCTAAACTTAGATTCGAACCCGTTACGCCCCAGAAAAATCGGCGCTAAAAATTGCGGATAAAATGTAAGTCTTTAGATCCATAATTTATTAATGATTGGCGCTGCTCTTTGTGTCCACTTCATCCTGTTATGCACTAATCAAGAAACGTTTTAAGCTGCAGTGACTCGGACGCGAATTACTGCTCCGCACTATGATCCTAATAGGACCTTTATAATTCCATGATCATAAACTTCATAAAATTGCTAATATTAGAAACAATTCTATGAAGTTTTTCCTAGGTACCTGAAGCTGCCCATGCCTGCCCTCAAAAAATCCTCTCTATTTTGATTCGCATTCCCTTCTGCTTATTTTCTCTCATATAGTAATATGAAAGCTTCAAGTACTATTAAGAAGTACTCAATAATGTAAGAGTCCAAGCATATTTCTTTTAACGTATATGGCAAAGGCAATGAAAATAGAAACATCAAAAATTGAAAAAATCTTTTCAACAGGCTTCTATAAAATTGCTTAATCAAGAATATCCACAGTCCGTAAACCGGGATATTTTATTCTTAATTTCGGTATAATATTTCGCAATCCAAAATATATTCTTTTTAGATGCCTTTCAGTGACCACACATGAACATAAATTAACTCTTGTATGATCAGGTGCTTTGAAGTGGTGACTCGAAGAGAAGAGAAAACGGGAAAGAAAAGGAAAGACAAAAAGCGCTGTTGTAGCCATCAAGTTTATTGAAACTAACCTGTAGAGCTCATAATTTATTATGTCTCCTAGAAAATAGAGGTAAAATAAAAACGTATTACTTTCTACATATTATTTTCTACGAACAAACCGTATTATTTTCTCCGAATTTTATTTCTGAATAACAATGAATTATATCGAGATAAAACTTGATAGGTGCATACTCTTTAACAAGTCTAACGGTAATCCAAGATGCTAACACATTTTCTATATAGTGGTGCGCAAGAGTAAATTTCGAAAAGAAAACATAATAATAAAATATAATAATATAATAAATAAACAAAATAGGTAGAAAATGTTTAATGGGATAACATCTTCTTGTTCAATGTCGCCACTCTATATTCCAATAATGTCATCGGAGATTCGCAAATTTCATTACAAGACTACTATTTTTTATGTATAGACAGCAATAAAAATCACGGAAAATTATACGCCAGTTCGGCAAATCTAAAGCGTAATATCGGTTCCTAAAGAATTATGGAATGAACCGAGATTTTCGAACTCGACCAATTTCTTTTAGGTTAATTTCCTAAGAACTTTGCCGTGGTCATGAAAACAATCGCTACAGACGCACTGGTTGTCGTTTTGGACTCACTAGAGGTAGATCGAGCGGAGTTACAGCATCCAGACACAAATGGTAGGGGGAATAAATTCAGGCTAGGCCATGTTAGATGTTCCGGAAAGAAATCCACGAAGCAGTCGATGAAGCTATGAAGATAACGTATAATTAGCCCAAGTAGGCTCCGCACCACCAGAATCATCGTAGTAGAACGAGCGACGAGTCATATTTGAATTCAATTACTAAACCCATTTTTACTAAACAATGTGATACTTTGCAAATTATTAGTAGGGATTGAGAGGCAACTAATTTGAGAATATTCTTCCGGAATTTGGACATTATTACTGCTACTAGTCGTCGCTTGAAATCTTGACAGTGGTTTAGAGACTTCTGACGGTCTTTACTTTGAAGAATCTTTGTATTACACGAAATAAAGGTTTGTAAAATCCCAGACCTACACTTTCCCAGAGGATAATTGTATCAGTTTTTCCTTTCCCTTCACCTTTTTTTCTCGAGTCACTAATCAATTTTCATTATCGTCCAAAGAATCAATTTATTCATGTACCAACTGCAAAGCCATTTGAAGAATATACATACTGAATCGAGGAATATTATTCCGCTTTTGAAAAATATACATTTTTGCATATCGCATATCATTTTTAAGTGTAAAGTGATATTTATTATTCAGTATGTCTAACCGATTAGCCAACAAAGAACCAATAATCATCAAGCTGTCTTCTAATTGTGATATTATTTGCGCAGTTTCTACCCCCTTGAGTAAGAGCTCTCCCCGTTGTTTGAAATGGGCGAAGTTCAAATCTACATTTGCCCAATCAGCGATCACTTGCTTTAATTTGCTTTCGATATCCTTTTCTTTAACAGCACTTATACAAATATCTTCAATGTCTTCTTTATATTTGAGCAATGGAGCTTCTATCACATGAGCTAATGTAAAGTTCTCGGACTCGACGTCAAAAAAATGATTGCACAATTTTGAAAGTCGATCCCAATGATGATCTTTCATTGCTTTATTAGCCATTAGTACCAATAATGGACAAATTTCGTTGAAATCGTCGATTTTCTCTTTCAAATCGATGTAAGCAGGCCATTCATACATAGCTTTTGGTAATTTTCTGCACCTAAAATGAAAATATCAGTAAGTGTTCAATCCTGTATAGTTAGTTAAATCCAAAACTAGCTACTAATTAAGTATCATGTTGATTATTTAATCCGCATTCAAGCTCATTCTATTATTCTTCCAATGAGATCATACTCGTAGTAATGTCTGACATTTCACAATGAATTTATTGCAAGTAGTTATTGATATTCGAGCAGGATAAGATAGTACAGAAGAGTTGACACAACTTCCCTTCTCTGACTACCTCAACGACTGACACCGCTGCATCATTCTTTTATCGTATCTCATAGTCCGGCCCTTTCTGCCCCTTTTTGTGGCTAATTGGCTCTATCCCACTCTATTAATACAGCTGTA
>NW_011887819.1:76402-79105 GCF_000806365.1 Fopius arisanus
TTTTACATGGTTTCCCTCAGTACACGCCAAATGGGCGCAGTACAGAAAGTCGGCCCATGCTACCGCAAAAATAATGAGAGGATAGTAGGAGAGGCTAATGAGAGGATAGTAGGAGAGGCTAATGAGAGGATAGTAGGAGAGGCTAAAAAGGCTAAGACGAAGGGGCGCCTATCAAACCATGGTAACAATGGTAATAGGAAAAAGGAAAAAATGTAAAAAATAGAATAAGTAATTAGTTCAATAAGTGTAGAATTAGTGGAATAAAAAATAATTGGGTCTCAACCTGACAGTTGAGGAGTGATTCGCAGCCGGAGAAATAAGGAGCCTCAAAAGATTGAGAGAGGAAAATAACGTGGAATTTGCTGTGTAAAGCCTTCCACTGTAAGTACATTATTAATTACACGGTGACAGACGGTCCATAATTTGGAATGAATCCTGTGAAAAATGCACATAGAAAGGCAGGAATCCTCTGGGAATATTTTGTAGAGAATTTGAGAAAGATCTTTTCCGAAATTCAATTGGTGAATTGTTAGAAAACGTATCGAGAAAATCCGAGAAAAGGCAAACAATTATTGACGTCCCCCAGTGGTGCCATATTTACCATTTTTGCGGAGATTGGGGAAACTGAACGTAATTAGATTTCGCTCACATTTTTCTGAGCGATCCTCTGTGGAAAGAATATATTGAATAGTCCAGAAATTGATGAAAATTTCAGGTAGCAACAAAAGGAATATTTTCGGAATTTATGATCAATTCAATCATTATTTTTGGACAATTGGGAAATCTTCTAACACTCAAAATGAAATTCAGTACTGAATTTTTAAATTTTGGCCTGAATTGAAAATCACTAAAATTTAAAAACTATAATTTTTTAATGTTAAAGGACAGCTTTTGTGGAGTTTAAACCGTGTACGTGATTGTGGTCCACAGGGCTATAGCATCGGGCATTTTGCAGAGGGGAAGACAGTAACGAGAGAGTAATCAAGGAAGAAAATTTGGTCGACACATCACAATATTTTTAAACTAGAAGTCAAAAAGTTCGTGTCCATAACAAATGGTATATTATATGTTATTCAATTCAAATAATTTGGAAATCATTTTTACTTATTCTGAAACTCTATGAGTTCATTTGCGATGCTCTCCAAGTCTATTCCTCTCCATTGAATGTCATAATAACCGTCAATTGATCGCATGACTTGAACATAAAGACTGTATAACTTTTGTAATAAATTCAGCTCCTTTTTGCGATGGTCAAGTACTGGGTATTGGGTTATTTCAATTCCAAAAAGACTTTCACCAGAACTGTACGTTTCATATTGTTCCCACAACTCATCGAATCGAGCTTGTGCAAGAATTAGTCTAAATGAAAGAGGTTTAGCATAAGACTGATTATGATGATAAATGATACTCATATTTAGCTCAAAATCAACATTAACGACTACCGTCCTTACCGTTCACTAGCTTCTTTCGCCGGTATTCCGTCGACCATAGGACCATGCATTTCAAAATTGTGGTCAAACCGTTCCACATTGGCTTTCATAACTAGGACCCCATCCATTAATTGTTGCTTTAAAGGTTTCTGCATTTGACAAATCGTGTTCTGCACGGTTTTAGCCTGCAAATCAAACACCAGGATTTTCATTCGTGAAAAGTTTGTGGTAACTAGCAAATGCAGGATGATGTTTGCAGCCGGTTTGAAGAATTTATAGATTTTGAAGAGGCAGATTTTTTTAGCTAGCTTTAGTTCGAATGAAGTTGCCCAACCTCGCATTCATCCCATCCAACTGAACCACTCACCCGAACCCCCAGAATCCTACGTCAGAGGATCCAAATCCCCCCGAACCGATCCAGGCGCTTAATTCGTCCTCACCAGACTACGGCAAGATTCCCTTGGAACCGGTACAGACTGTCAATTCCGTCCTTTCACAGTATTCACAAGTTCCTCCTGCATACGACAGTCCAACCAGCCGTAGTCGAGAGTGGGGGGCGTCGACACTACTACTTCTATTAGCAGTACTTCACTTCACTAGTCACTACTTCGGTTGGCTGCCAGTGCGGACCACTGGTAACTCTCTCTTGAACCCTTGATACGCTTCCAATGCCCCGCATTGCTCTTGCCCTCTCTAGGCGAGGGGGTTCTACTCTCCTCGATTACGCTTTGTGGGGTGAAAGCAATACTCTCTTCGGCTAGCGTTCTCTGGGTGATAGCCATGTTTTCTTTGGCAATGGTCTCTATGTTTGGAGTTACTCTAGTGAGCCCGTTACACGCTCGATCGTGTGTACGTGGGTCAGTCCCCGCGCTCTCGGCCTCCGGGCCGCCCGCCACCTTACGTTGCGCTCTCGGCGAGGTAGTCCGCGAGGTGATTTGGATCATCTCAGAGTTTCGCAAGTAGGCACTCGGTGTCCCGAGCTCTTGATCCACGCATTATATTAGTTCGCGGTCTAGGTTTCGGCCTATTGAAATCGCGTATCCGTGGACCTTGGTCCTCTCTCCACGATCTAGCATCCTGAGTAACTCCAGGTCTTCCTGCTTCCGTTCCATTCGTCATCGGTTTCGTCGGTATTTAGGCTATCGTCTTGTTCAAGGATTTTAAGGTTTTGTAGGATTTTTGGATTTTGTGTTGTCGCGAGGATGAATTTCAACCCTACTCGTCCTGCCCCTTCGTGCTCTTGTTTTTGGATATCGTTCAGATTTGTTAGAAT
>NW_011887819.1:80330-88541 GCF_000806365.1 Fopius arisanus
TACAGTTTCCCAGTTCTCACCCTCAGGGATGTAGGTTTTACAGGCCTTCCTAATTTGGTACTGCCTGATCATTCTATCTTGACTCATGCATCCATTCGCCCTGGCATGGGAGTTTCATCTTCCACGGTCACTACTTGTCCCGCAGAGCGATTCTCTTCGAGCGTCTTAATAGATGCTCTTTGACTCCCGTAATGAGGTTTGAAATTGCAGGCACTGCAATGTTTTCTCGCCGACAGAGGC
The DNA here is from genome assembly GCF_000806365.1 of Fopius arisanus. Classification (NCBI taxonomy): domain Eukaryota; kingdom Metazoa; phylum Arthropoda; class Insecta; order Hymenoptera; family Braconidae; genus Fopius; species Fopius arisanus. Next base: position 80,571 of record NW_011887819.1, read on the forward strand.
AGCAAAATGGGCGCTCGTGGCTCCCTTGCCTTCACTGCCCTTGATAACGAGCCAGTCCTCGGTTTCGAGTCCCACATTCTGCCTGCACATGAGGTCAATCGCCTCCCGGGCGGACATCTCTTAGTCCTCCATATGCGCTACGATTCTGCGGCTCTTTGGCAGCTCCGCAGCGTCGAGCATTAGGAACGACGTTCTCCTATTTTGTTTCCGGCGAATAGGCTTTTGAGCCACGTCCCCGTCGCTTCATCTGAGCATCCAAAAATGACTGCTGCGTCTCTCTCCCACATACCCTCAAAGGTCGGGGCTTTGGTTCCCTTTGGTAGTAGGAGGATCTGGGACTTCGCAAGTCGTTTCAGGCCCTTCACTCCTCCGGCAAGATTTTTTTTCCGGGTAGTCCTCTAGAACAAGAGCTAGCTGGATCATTTTCGTCGCAGCCTAGCCGTACGACGCCGGATTGCTCCTTTGTCTCTTGTCTGGCTGCGACATGCTGGGGCTGGGCGTGTCGTGCTCGGGGGCATTTCGTTTGCCCCTCTGCACCTCCACCGACTGACCCCCTTGAGCGTCAACTCCTTGGGCTTGTTGAGCCCTGCACACCTGAATGTTTGATGGTGGCACAACAGGTGTTATTTATCACGTTTCTTTTTAGGAAAATTCATTATCAATTTTGGTTTTTAAATAATTAAAGCATGATCCAACGTCAACTCACCCCACCATGATGGCTATAACTGCTGCTGAAGGGCATTTTGGAGCCCAGTGCAGCCTTTTCAAAGGCATTAATTAGTTCAAATACCGAATGGAAACCAGCGGGATCCACGATAGTTGTCAATTCTGCAATGATAGGCCTAGAGAATAAAGCAGCTCCGGTGTTCTATCTACTTCATATAAGTGCCACAAATAATGATACAACACTCTCAAGACCACATTATGACGATGAATATAAGATGATTGCATACACCGAATAGCTTCGTTCATTGCTTTCTTCCACTTTTATCACCAGTATGACGTAGCAGCTATTGAGCCCGCTTCGCCCTGTTTGCTAAAGTTTAGATTAATTTCTTATCACTGTTGGGGAACCGATCCTCCGCTGATGCCTGTCCCGCCAACCTTTCCCCTCGCCGCAGCACTCGCCAATCACAGTGAAAAAGACGCCACGTGATACTGAGAGAATTCCATGTGCCCCTCAAGAAGAGAGATGCCCCCAAACCCCGAGTCAATTATTTTAAACCTCCCCTCTTTTTTTTCTTATTATTTCAGGCCCTCTCTTAAATTATGGTAAATTCTTCCTGAATAAAATTACTGGTACGAAATCCCCCTAATATTTGTGCCTTAGTCGGATTTATTTTAATATTTCCAGCTAAGGTCACATCAGTCATTAATTATTAGAAGAAAAAAACATTTGATCCGCGATCAATCACTGTTTGTTCAAATCATCGCATAGAATACAATTCCATCCCTGATGCCTTGGGAAATTTAAAAGTGATAATTTAGATTTCCATCACTCATTCACTTGTATCATTCACTATAGGAATATTTTTCTGTTTGTTCTGTAGTTCGTACATTGTCAAAAAACAAAATAAATTAGTCAAAAGCATACTTGCTTAACAAACGCACCCGGCTAGTTTGCAAGATTATATTCCCAATGCGCGATTTATTCACAGGACGTATTGACACGTTGACAATGAATTACACTACACACTACCCCCAGTCAAGCACTTGAGTTGTCATTACACCCATCCTATCTAGTTACTACATACAGAATATGAGAATCAGAACCACAATCAGAAAATTCTTCTGATAAAATGAACACAGGGAGATTCATTTATAAACGCATGAATTAAGGGAGGTGTTCATGGCCCTAAAAAATTGTTACATCAATTGGCAACGGTATTTAAAATCGACGAGGTAGAGAGGAAAAATTTTGTGGCCATACCATTTGCTGCATATTATTGAAGGAATAACGAAGACCATCAACCACATCTTGATCCTCTTTGGCGATTGGAACATTGAAATTTGCCATTATTGCGTATGTATCCTCGATATTGACAAGTGTTATATCTAAATATATGAAGTTCTCTCTAATTTCATTGAGGCACTTCATTGCAATTCTAACGTCCTCGAGATCATTGATTTTCCTTTCAAGTATTTCACTTTTATCTTTCATAAAATTCATGAATTGATTTATTTTTTGCTTATAAGCTTCTTTCAACATAGAATTGAAAGCATTTTTCCATGATCCAATCTCTACTCGTAAAGCACCTTTCATGTTCTCTGAAACGAATAACAAATTTATGCCGCAGTGTTAAGATTATTGATTGGAACTCACCCATATCAATCTGAATACAGCCAACGATGTGATATGGAGGTAAGTTTCTAATTTCTTCTCGCAGAGCATCATATTTCAGAAATGCATCCTTTATTTGCTCTATCGTTGGCTCGCTCTCAACGAATGTTTTTGTTTGATTATTTCTATCTGGTGTCCAGATATAAGAATAAGCTTCTACATAATCCTGTAATATAATGTAAAATTTTCTGTTATCCAAGTTGTCCCATTTGAAACAATACGGCTGAATAATTTTTAAGCAAAGCAAGGAACAGGAACACAGTTCACATCCCACTGATGCTGGTAATCAATACTTTGCGTCCAATGAGGATTTTCGGGCAACCAATACTGCCTAGCCAGATCAATCTGGCTGATCTGGCTAGGCAGATCAGCCAATATCTGGTGCTATTCTTGTGAACAGCACCAGATATTAACTCAATATACGATTGGAGTTGGGTAAAGAACATTTGGTTATTTTCTAGTAGATTCACGCCAGGAGTTACATTCCATCACCCAGGACCGAGGCTGTAACTGCCCAAACAAAAACCATTGATGGGTAGCGCGTTGCCTATCGTTGTACCAAGGTACGAGAAATTGGGTTCAACAGAGGGTTAGATTACCTCGTGAGAGATGGTTAGTGTGAAGTGGAAAATATGTATCTCGCGGATTACCGGAATATCGTGCGGACTCCTGCAGTGTGGTATAGTATCTTCAGCACCCGAGAAGACCAAGGTTATCTAAGTGAGTTCTTATGCAAACCGAACAGTGGCCCTTTATAATTACGGGAATTAATTATTTTCGACGATTAAGTAACATCACCCTTTTCACCAATAGAGTGTCTACACGGGTAGGGACTTGAGAATGACTGGTGCCGTCTGTCAGTTTCTAACTTCCACATAAAATTTTGATATCCATTTATTTATTTATCTATTGCCGGAAAAGGACGACGGAGGAAATATGGATTTTTGGAGTGGAAACGCGGTGTCGGATAGAAGCACGTCTTTCCCGGGCGAATACTCATCCATCTTTATGTTATCCATTGTCTCTACCTTTATCAGTATGTGTTGTCATCGGGCCGTATACACCTCCAAGTCCAAGTCGTTGGCCCTGAGTGACGCCAGGGGTGGGGAGGTTAAGGTATTTCACTGTTCCATTTAAATTTGTACACTTCGGAGCGTGCGCGAAGGTAGATTAAAGATGTATAAACACGATCGTGTGAGATTCGTAGAAAATTTCGATCTGGATTGGGGTCAGAATGCCGAGGTGAATCCACTACATATTCACCAAACATTTGGTTGGTGCTAGAAAATCAAGAGTAACGTCTGAGAAGTAGAACGCTCGTTACTCCTCTTAGCTGTTCTCTGTTTACATTGTTTACACTGTTTACATTACCCATTAGACCATTAGATGCCCTATCTTGTAGACCAGCTGTATGATGGACGCCTTACCATAGCAGGGAGCACAAGTCCGATTTCTTCCGTCGCTTCCCGAAGTATTTTGTCTCGTGAGTTCAGGAACACTAATGAAAAAATTGTCCCGCCTCTATATTTCGTGATATAACGGGAAAACGGGGCAAAATGGACACTTTTTTTTTCCTTTTTTCCATAAACATGAAGTATATCTTATGTATTATTTAATACCGATAGATAAATAATATTATATTATAGTTATCAAATACTGTCGTCATATCACTAATAGAAACCTCAATATTTCTAGCCTTGACACCATCCAGCAGATTTTTCACAAATTATATAAATTGGAACGAAATATTGCCGCCATATATTTTCTTCATTCTCTGTTTTTTTTTCAACAGTATTCATCAGGCAGCGAAGAAAATTAGAGTTTTTTTCTGCGATTTTTAAGTTAATTAATACTGTCAAAATGTCTAGCATGTCACCTCATCCTCAATGAGACGTAAGTAATAACTTGATTAGGTACTTTTTGGTTCACTCAAAAAATCAATACTCTTTCCACTAAAAACTAAAATTTCATGTTCTTGGTGATTAGAGATTTAAAATCAGATTGGAGGAGGGGGGAAGTGTTTAAGGATCCATCAGATATGGAGTGAGCATGATTATCCACAATTTCGTTGCCAGTAATTCCTATGTGGGAGGGTATCCAAATGAAGGAGATTTCAGTACCGTTTAGTAAGGGGTTGGCGTAGAATACTAGAATTTGGTGGATGATGTGGGAGGTTGTCTTTGGAAATAGGTGTTTGAGGGTTTGAAGGACACTGAGGGAGTCTGTTAGGATTATAGCTTTGGCGATGTTGTATTGTTGGATTTTTTGTAGGGAGCTGAGGATGGCGAGTGCTTCGGCTTTGAAGATGGATGCTATTGAGGAGATTTTGTGTTTTATGGTGGTGTTCTGTTCCACCAAGGAGCTGGGGGTGCAGATTTCCTAGAATTGAGGGGGTTTTTATGGGGTGGTGATCGGGTTGGATTTTGGGGGGTTTTCTTCGAGGGAGGGAGGAGTCTATGGCTTTCATTCCAACTTCTGCGAAGGTTTCGTATTTTTGTTGGGGTGGGGTGTCGTTGAAGTAGTTTTCTAAGAGGTGGATGTTCGTTTTCAAGTATTTGTCAAATTTTTGCCAGTCTATTTTGTTTTTGGGAATTTTATTGGAGTTTTTCAAGTTTTCAGGTGGGCAATTTAGGAGTGTGGCTATGGGGAAGTGGCCGCTGCCCATGTGATCTGTAAGGACTCTCCAATTTGATTAGAGGGCTAAGTTTGAGGAGACTAGTGTGAAGTCTACGTAAGAGGGGCCCTCACCTGGGGGGCTGATTCTAATGGGGGTTCCGTCGTTTAGGGGAAATAGGTAGGAGGTGACTAGAGCTTCTAATAGGTTATCGCCAGAAGAGCAGGAGTGTTTGCTTCCCCAGGTTTCGGAGTGGACGTTGAAGTCGCCTCCTATAATTGTGGCATATGCATTTGGGCAGGAGTTCAAGAGGTGGGACCATTCTTGGGGTGGTATTCTTATGTTGGGTTTTTTGTAGACTGAGATTATGACTATGTCTCCGTTATTTGATGGTATGTTGATTCCTAGGAGGTGGAGGGTAGGCGAAATGTTTGAAAGGTTGTGAGTTTTTGAGAATGGGATGTTGGTTCTGATCGCGATGGCTATTCCGCCTTTGCCTTGATCTAGTCTGTCGTCTCATTCAAGGTGAAACCCTCTGATGTGTAGAGGGGGTTGGTCAGGTTTTAGCCAAGTTTCGGAGAGGAGGATGATGTCATAGTCATGGGCTATGTTGATGAGGTCTGGTAGATTTGGTCTGAGACTTCTAGCATTCCATTGTAGTAGGCGTAGGGAAGGGTTTGAGAGTTTTGTATTTGGATTTATTGTTGAATCCATTGTTGGGGCCGTTGGGAGTAATATAGAGGTAGATTGTTAGTTGTGGATGGGGGGCAAGGTGTTGATTGTAGTGCGTTGAAGTGGTTGGATATTTAGTTGAGTTGGGAGCTTAGGCCAAAGGTTTGGAATAGTGGTGATAGCTTTGTAAGAAATAGTTCTAGGAATGATTTGATTAGGTCCATTATGGTGTTAACGTTCGTTATGTGGTGTGAAGAGAAGGGGGGGTTAGGAGGTGTTTGGGATTCTGGGCCCTGGATACCTGAAGAGGTCAGAGGTGAGGTTGCGTTTAGGTAGTGTCGGCCGTGGGGGGAGATGAGCAGTGGTTTATGTTGTGTGGCGATAGGGTTAAGGGGTTTATTTGTTGTTTTTGGTGATTTTTGGTTTGGGGGGTTGTATTCGGAAGTTGGTTGTTGGCGTGTTGAAAAAATTTCAATGTCAAAATTTCAATGTCAAACTGTGGTAAATTTTACAAGTTCGTAAGAAATTACATGACAGTCACGTAAATTTTCCAGAGCAAATAATAAAATTTACTGTTCGTCTCTCATTTTTTCCCAAATTCTCCAGTTAAAAACAAGGAAATGTCACTCCAGCCCACGGTTACGTGATTAGTCACGTATCTTTTCCTGTGTTTTTCTCTTCGTCTACGTTTTTTGATGGATATACGTGCCATTTAACCCTCAAGGAAATGTTGGCAGCAATCTGCTGTTTTCTCATAAAGTTAATGTGATGACCGTTCATTCTCATCTCAGTAACTGGTGGAAGGAAAACGAAGAGTCTGGCATTAAATTGTGCTACTCTAGTTGATTACTACAATTACCTCAGCGAAGGTGCTGAAGTAATATGCTCCAATTCAGAGTTCTGTCTCGGCGGTGACGGTAAGATGACTCAGATTAACAGAGCGTTTTCAACGAAACGTAAATACAATCGAAGTCCCTTAACAGGGTAAATAACAATAACCGTATTGGGCATATTATGTAAGGAGGGCAAAATTTGCCATTCACTCGAAAAACCGCAAAGCAGATTTATAGCCTTACATCACGAAGGTTGTTCATCCCGATACTTCTCACATCTGTACTGATGAGGGGAAGCAGTATCATGGGTTACAATAAATTTTCAGTGAGAATACGACGCATTTAACCACCAATCACAGTATTCGAGAATACATCAAGCAACGTAATCCCAATAATAGAATCAACATTCTCAAGTATCGAAATCACTGGTTGAAAAATGCCATTAAGGGTCGTTAAAGTCCAAAATTTCTCCATCAATATATCACTCGTTACGATTATCGCCAATATTTTCTTGAAAAGCATCATGGAGATGATTGCAGATCACAAATAATGCAGATGCTTATGGATATCAAGAAAGTTTATCCGGGCTATGTGGATGGAGCTCTGCAGACAGGGATGGAATTGAGAGATTTAGAAGTCCCTACAGTAGACTCAGAGGATTTGGGTGACATTATTCCTCCACCAAAACATCTTCGCAAAGTGACTAAGGATTTCATTGATGATGCACCATCTGATGAAGATCATCATCATACATTTGAAATTGACGATCCTGAATTCAACGTTGAAGATTACCTCTCACTTACACACCATACCACATACACATTCACCACGCACGCTCGCCCATATATACCCCAACCTACACAAAAGATATTCACACTATCTTTTTTATTTATCTACGTAGATATAAATCCAAAAGACAGTGTACATAACTCGAAGGAATGCGAACCTCCATGCACTTGACCTGAAAAGGTCAGTGATAGGGATAAACATCATTGCATTCGATTGTATTGGGTTAGTACTTGATTGTAATGGATGTATAATTGTTTGTAACATTTTCCAATTATTTGAATTAATTAATTAAGTTTGGGCGTGTAGTTAGCCTGAACTTATTTAAAAATGGAATATTTTCTAATGACGACCGGTCAAATCGATTGTATTTCGATTGTAGTGGCGATATCAATCGGTTTCATCGTTTGTAGCGATGTCATTAGTTAATTATTAATCAAAAACCAAAACGGTGAGCGGTAGCATTGGCGGGGGAGGGCGCTAAAACCAAAGTAGATTGCCGAAGTAAGGGTGGGGACGAATGATTTGACTGATGTCATTGCATTATAAATTTATCGAATTAGATTTTTCAGAAGTGTAAAGCAATCAATAATTAATTAAGCTTTTTTTTTCAGGAGAAAGCACAATTTGAACAACAAAAATAGTACTCACGCAATCTAAATGAAATAGGTGGAGCTATCGTGTCCAGATCACACGCGGGAGACCTCGTTCAAGTCTCCCTGCCG
>NW_011887819.1:88996-98506 GCF_000806365.1 Fopius arisanus
AATATTTTTCAGAGTAGTTCCTACTTGTTTACGAACAAATTTAACCTAGTGTTTAGTTCTTAAAGTACTTTTATAGATATAACTGTGTTTACATTTTTCGGTAGATGAGAGAGCACTGATGCGATTTAGTGGGTACAGATATGTTATATGCTGGAAAATCCTAGGACAAAAACCAACTACGTTTGATCTGGACACGATAGCTCTGACCTATATCATTTAGATTGCGTGAGTACTATTTTTGGTGTTCAAATTCTGCTTTCTTTTCAGTAAAAAAAAAGCTTAATTAATTATTGATTGATTAACACTTCTGAAAAATCTAATTCGATAAATTTATAATGCAATGAAATCAGTCAAATCATTCGTCCCCACCCTTACTTCGGCAATCTGCTTTGGTTTTAGCGCCCTCCCACCATTGCTACCGCTCGGCGTTTTGGTTTTTAATTAATAATTAACTAATGACATCGCAACAAAAAAAGATGAAACCGATTGATATCGCCACTAAAATCGAAATACAATCGATTTGACCGGTCGTCATTAGAAAATATTCAATTTTTAAATAATTTCAGGCTAAGTACACGCCCAAACTTAATTTATTAATTAAAATAATTGGGAAATATTACCACACAATTATACATCCATTACAATCAAGTACTAACCCAATACAATCGAATACAATGACGCTTATCCCTATCACTGAACTTTTCAGGTCAAGTACATGGCGGTGGAATACGACGCAGACTTTACCCCCTTGTGGTGCATTCTGGGTAACGCCAAAAAAGTCTGGCAGGGCTTCCAAAGACATCTCTTTTAAAAACGTAATGCAACCCACATTTGCCGACCCTTTTCCCGAATTCCTGAGACAAAACACTTCAGAAAACCGTCGTCAGACTGCGGCGCCAAAAATATTGAAATCCCGCCCTATTTAAAAATACAATAACTACTCATTAAATATAACTTTAACAACTTACATTAGCAATTAACAGAATGTCATTTTTCAGCATTGATATTATTCCTTGAAAAGCTATCGTGTTCCGTACGATATCTTTATGATCGGTAATCACTTGGTAATAATTCTTCGGTTCTGCTACGTCTTCTCCTGCAATAAAAGACTTCCGTCATGAGATTCATCAATCTTACTCCAAAAACACATTTTCAAAACTGTCATATATTTATGAACTATTTTTGAGGCCGTTGATGTAATTTCGAGAAAATTTTTTACATGGTCAAAACTATCTAGCATCTAGATTTTAAGGATCCGGATAAATTTTGGCATTTTAACTGTAGTTGTAATAATTTTTGTAATGACTTCGGGCACGTCAAATACTTGTTCTGAAGGGGCCAGTGTTCCATTTTAATTTTCACTGCCGCTAAAATGACTCATAAATTTTGTTACTAAATCGGTTATCTTAGTCCGACTCATAAGTGAAGATTATCGTGTATTAGTCTTAGCAGTAATTTGATTTGCATTCAAAAATGAAACTACCTTCCTGTACTTCCGCGCCAAATGTATCTCTTCTTGATCTTCCATGAGAAGGTCTTTGCCCCCATTGCTTGATCCCTGCATGAATCATGAGTAGATTGTTTACCATTTCATTGAAAGAACTTTGTAATTTCTCAATGCTGGGTGAGATTATAATCGTAGGTATTTGCAGTACAAATTGTGTCCGAAGTAATGGCACTTCATGATGGGATTGAGTGATATCCCGCAAGTTGATACTACAAAGAAAATGTTTATTAGAATATGCTAACATTGCTAGCAGATGCTCTTCACATTCTACTCAAAAAATCAAAACGGAGATAAAATTTGCTTTCATTACACAGTATTCTGGAGGGATAGGGAAATAAAAATTCTACTACTCTGCCTTGGAATTTTAGAACTAGACATCTCAAACTTTTACGACTCTGCATTGTACAATAATTTTTTAATTTTACATGTCCTTCCCTTAACGCTTAACCCTTGAAAAAATCAAATACATTTAGCTGCTTACCAAAATTCATAAAGTCTCATCCTCAGCACTATTTCAAGAAAAAGGTAAACAAAACTTAATAAATTTAAACGATATTGATAATTGAAACAGTTATGATAGATTGCAATTTATAATTTTGGCTGTTCAGCTTTCGCGTGAACATGTCAACCAATTTTGAAGCTATCAAATCGTCCTATAACACACTTAATAGTCTGACAAATTCGGAAAAATAAAATATGATACGTGGCATCATTGAAAATTTGACTAGTCCCGCAAGAGAAAAAGTGTTATATTGTAACGAGATTTTCTCGTTACGAGAATTAAGCAACGGTGAAATAACATAGCTAAGCCCACATGGGTATACGATAGAGGAAAAGATTATTATTTTTGAAATTAAAAAGACCAATGGTAACAACACTCTACTGTACTGCTTGGAGTATAATTGTAATAATTATCTACCGTACTAGAAATAATAATACCAATGAGAACGCATGAATATAGAATAGTACAGCTTTGCACACATGTCACGCAACATGCTCATGACGGCTCTCCTTCTATAGATAGTACATTAGACAAAATGCACCGATCGTTTTTCACCGTTTATCAAAATTATCTAGAAATCTGACATTGTGGTTTTTGTCATTAAATTTTTACCCAATCTCAACCTACCTCGAAGTCCCAATCCGGTTTTTCAGCATCTCTAATGATTTCTTCGTGCATTTCACTAAGGCTTCAGTAAGTTTATTATTGAAATGAGTGAAAACATCCATACAATCATTTTGTATTCGGGTAATATTAACAGGAGCAAAAGCATCAATATCAGCGAATTCTGTTGAAAAACAGAAGAACAGTTAAAAAGAAAGGAGTTATTGCTTATCCAATAGACGTGATTTTGGAAAAACAAATGATTTCTAATGAGGATGGATTTGTAGTTACGCGCCCTACCCGCTAAGCCATTCGAGGATTATTTTATTATTAAAAATTTTATAGAACGAGTCTAGCTATACCGTCAGACATAGATTCAAAATCAGAGAAATTGACTCTTCTCATTATTTACTTCTCACTATTTCTTGTGATATTGAAAATTGTATTTGAGGCTAAAAATAATGGATGATTGATTGAATATCGAACTCCTTCCGTCCGACAGCAAAGGTGGTTTCTTCCATCCAGGCCTATCATGAATTGACTCAACGGTCTTACGATTTTCGATTAAAGGATTTAGTTTGCGAGAATTTATTTTGAAAAACTAATAACAATAATGTCGTACTTGTTTCCGTCTGATCTTTCGGAGCTCCAACTTCAGCTCCTCCAAGTTTGGATATCCGCTCCGGATCAAGCCAAGCACATAATTCTTCTCCTGTCTCCGATGAAACTACTAAGTTCAAACACTTATTGATTATGGTTATAACTGCTTTCTCAGTGATTGCGGCTTTCAACGCCAATTCAACGCCAATCGTAGTACTAAAAGTCCGATGGTTAGCTACAAACACTTCCGGACTCAAAGCTAAATTTTCTAATTTTATGATTGGAGTTTCTGCAATTCTCTGGAATATTTCATCCACTCTCGCTTCCTTTATATCATTCACCTCTTTTATGAAAATCTTAATATCCGCTATAACTGTTTCAATACGCTGGCATATTTGAGGGATTCCGAGAGAATTCCAAATGATTATTGAAATGCATGGTTGAAATACCATCTGTAGTTTTGCAAATACCGGCTTCATCAAGTTTCGGAATAGGCCTGGTATTGACTGTCGCACCTCGTCACTCTGTTCTATCAATTGTTGAATATTCGCAAAAGTTGCGATGATTTTGTCTTTAGAAAGGGTCGTCACCTGAATAAATTCTGGTACTTGGAAATTCAGTCTTGAAATGTATTCGGCTTCACAGAATACTCGATATATATATGAATCAAAATTCACAATATATCTATTAGTTTTTGAATGTATAAGTAACAGCGGCGATGCTAAAGCTAGGCGAACGACTGATGCAGAATCGAACCAGGCTCTATGGTGTATCATTTCGTAGTGAGTGAATACATTGAGAATCGCATTATAAGTTTTTATGCATTTCTGCATTTTATCATGTATAATGACTTTTCGTCGGAGTTTAAAAATTTCCATAGGTTTTTGAAGGCATCTGCTCAAATGCTGAACCCACAAAATTCTTTCAACAACCGTCGGAATATTTCTGGCTATTACTGGGGAAGATCTGCCTTCATTGTAAATATCTCTAATTGTATCGATTTTTGATTCATACATTGGAATGAGCTTCAAATATTTTGAATCGATCCACAAACGATCAAGATTCAATTTTTGAAATCTACGGCAATATAAAAATTTGTTCAGTAACCATACTTTTCAAAGATAACTTCTTTCTGAAAACAATTTTGAGTACCTGAGTACGATTGTGAGTGCCTCATCAATATTCGTCGCCAGCGCTAATACTGTTGAAATGAAGTTCCTCAGATCGTCTTCTGCTACTAGTACATTTTTCTTGAATTCTTCATAATCGTTATTAAAATCAAGTCTTCTGTGATCTAAATAATCATAAGGCTGGGATACCAATTTATGGAAAATCATCGCAAATTTGTTTGCAAATACATCGATGCCTTCTATTGTTGAACTATGCAAAATTGAATGTGACAAATTCATCCGGAGGACGTCGATCAACTGAAATAAGATCATAGATATCTTCGGGTTCTTAAAACTTCTTTCCTTATGGTTGTATAGAATTTGATATTTATGAGTGGAAATTAGACAACCAAGGAGGAAACGCTTATATTCAAGCCGTAAACTTCCCAGGAAGTTGTCTGCGGATTTGAGAATTTTTATTAATGATAATTCAATGAGATCGGTAGCGCAGGTTACGCACATACCATTTCATCTCTCTGCATCATGACACTTCTATTTCAGCTTTCACTTACCGGACACTACCAGCACAGTTGGAGATCGATTTTTTTTTATGCATTTAATAAATTTCTATTTAATAGGGAAAATTCCTTCAAAAAGGAGTTTTGTCTACATTGTTCTTACAGAAAGAAAATTTACTTACTTTATCCAGTCTTTGTTTAAAAGTATCAAACTTTCCAAACACAGAAATTGGAGAAATTTCAAAATGTAACCGTTCTTCAATCGTATCATCCATCTTCTTTGCCATTTGCGCATTGCAGATTTTGTAGTACTGCTCGTAAAGATTGATGCAATCCTTAATCCGTGAAATTAGACTACTTTTACAATCTCGCCAGATATCAAGCATCCCATTCTCTGTCAAGTAAGCTTTACATGAAAGTATCATTTGGTTGGTGATCTAAATCATCAACAACACGATATAAAGATGCTATTCGATATTTGAATAGTGAACCTCAGATTATTTAAATTAGTTTAATGACCTTAACAAATATGGATGTTAACATTCGCTTGGTATTGAAAAATCTCGACGTCGAGTATATCATTTGAATCGCATACATTAAGCCAGGTAAATAATCACTAATTTCTGTTGGTTTTAGTCGATACAAGGGTTCAGTTAATTTTTCAAGTGAGTGGAGATAGTTGATATTATCTCGTGCTAATACTTCCATGTTAACAACGTCATCTTCTAATTTCTTCCATGTCTAAGGGATATGTTTTGTATTTGATTAATAATTTTTTTAGTTTCAACTAATCATTTTCACTTACGTTCCCAAGCTTAGAATCGACCACAACAACTAGACTTATTAATCGTGTTATTTCAGGATGTTTCATATGCTCCGAAATAAATGAAAATTGCATTAGAATATGTCGCCAATACATCAATTCAAAATTTGGCCCGAAGTCTTCACTCTCGCGTTGGACTTGTTGGCTTTCCACCAGTACCTAGTTGGTAAAACAAAAATACATCAGTAAAACTTGTTATCGGCGCCGCAGTTGACTATGATTAAGTTAAAAAAAAAATAATATAATACAATAGACAGTAAGGGGAAGTTTTGAGACACAACCCCCATAATAAAATGGAATGTCGGTATATGCAGGTTCATTCTCGATTATATGAAGCAACGACAATAGAAAAAACCACGGGCAGGTACTGAAATAGTCATCATTGTGCCTTCAAAGATATTTAAGATGTAAAAATCAAGAAACAAAAAACTAGAAACCACGAATCACCTAAAAAAAGGCATACAAATGTCTGCACACATTTTTAAGGGGGTATTTTTCTTCCCTTTATTGAATAGGGGAACCAAAGCCTGAACAATCACTTAATGGTAACGACAGATGGAAAGAGCCCCAAAGAAGGCAGGTCATCGGCATTGGACTACTTTCACTACGCTGTAACCATTGTAGGTTACAGAAAGTTGGCCCGGATCAGGGCATCCCCATGGTGAGGTACTCCGTCCAGAAGCATCCCTTTAAGCTGCATTGCTAGAGATGTCAAGAATCTCTCTTTTACACCCTAGACGCGCTGGACAAAGAAAAATGAAAACCCTAACGGTCAAGGGGAAGTCATGGCAAAAAGGTACATAATGAGCTATTTTTCATCACATTAACTCAGTCTAAACTAAACTTTTCCTGATCTTCAAAGCGGTACTTTACGCATCATTCAGCTGACTTTCCAGGTCCGTCTTCATAAGCTTAACTACGACTGACGCCTAGTCTGAGTGGACAGCTCGGCTCTGTAAATCTCTGAGATGCGGGATGTTTCTCCCATCCGGTGACCAATTCTGCAGACCGGCTCTAGAGCCGCGACTGGCAACTTGGACGCATCGGGCTTACGGGGGTCCCGAGCTTCATTAGTGTGAGTTGGCTTTATCCACTTAACACAGCTATCTGTTTCAATTCGATTTTTCTCTCTCCTTGAGCCTTGGTTCGAACGATACCGGTAGAGGGCGACGGAGTGGGAATTTTCAACTTTCCATCAATTTGAAATATAAATGTCAATTTTTAATTCGAAATTGGCAGTAATATTAGAAAAACAATTATTTGAATGCTTTCATTATGAGAAATAATCCTCAACAATTATTTTATAAACAATCGTTGCTGAAAAATGAATATAACTCTGATAAGAATTCTAAAGATTGAGAGAGAATGAATTCAGTGAGGCTGACTGAGTCTACTGGTAACAAAATCGTTCTTGGGGCCAGAGGGTTAGTTGAGACCAACCTGGCGAGATAACAAGCAATTATGTCTTAGAGAGACACTTCCGAATCGACGGTCTGCAGAGAGCAAGTCTAATATAAGAACTTCTTAACCCTATAAAAGGAAGAAGCAACTAGAGAGTTTACCTAGCTGAGCACTGAACCCGCTCGAGGGGAACTATAGTTAGAGATCAAGACAGTTAAGTTCTCGATCCGATAGGGGAGAGGTATGCCTAGAGAGTAACGCTGTTGTCTCCTCAGATTCCGAGGAGGAGAGGAGAGAAATAGCATTGATGGGAGCTGTGTAGGTAATTACATCTCGATCCCAAGAGAAGAGAGCGCCCTACTCAGCGAAGAGGCTGAGAGTTGTTAAGCGGGGCGCTTAGAGAGCCAGGCAGAGAGTTCAGTGTTCGAGGCGAGCTGAGCACGAACTAAGAGCGAGTGCCTGTTGTGCGGGGGATTATATAGCCCGAGACAGCACAGGCAAAATGAAGGTAGAATATCATGGGACGTAGTGCCTAATGTTCCCCATTAAGTTACCGAAACGTAGACTTACGGGAAATAGGTAATGCAGCGGCGGCTACATCGTTATATTAATGAATACAAAAAAATTTGCATTTAACATATTGAAATTTCTACAATCGCTTGACAAACAAAGCAAGTTAGGTCTGCATGAGGCTTATGGCAGCCCTTCGCAAAAAGACCGCTTGACTTGTTAATTTTTTAATTTTCAGTTTTCATTAATAATAGGTAAGGATAGAACTGGGAATCCCCCTAATAACTGACAAGTGTGCCCGAGATTTTCAATGAATGACGATACTGAATAGAAAAAGCCATTTATATTATGCGTTATCATATAATGAATGTGGGTTTCTTAGAAATCTAAACGTTCGAATTGGACTATCAAAAATGAACTTGAACAATAGGAAATTGGAAAAAATTGTGGGAAAACCGGCAATAATCAGTTTTATTAAAGGAGAATTTGATCGCGAATATCGTGAATTGAAGAATTCTGAACGGCTCACATAATTGGCTTATTCTATCGATTTCATCAAACTTGTTAATAATATTAACTTTCAAATGCCGGGAAATGGGAAATTTTTCTGGGATAACGTACAGGCTATGACTGTCCTGAGAATGTTGTTCAAAAGAATTTGTTCGGAGCGGAATCTGGTTTTTGGGGATATTTTCAGGTGATGGACGAGATGCAAGTGGATTACGGGAGAATGTGTGAGACGATGAAAAAATTCACTCGCGTGGCGTCATCACGAAACTAAATTTAATTAACAATAAAAGTCACTGTTAACACGTTATTATGTCACAAAACAGAGCTGGGCAATGACGAAATATAATTCAATTAATTATTGACTTCGTTCCGATAAGAACTAATAAATGAGCGGATCAATTAATTCAACAAACGAGAAGTACTGAGAAAAGCGCGTGAACACTTTCACGGTCGATATGCTAATCAGAGAGACTGATAAGCCGCATGGTGTCGATCATCGCGATGCTCAATTACACATGTCAATTAAGTGGCGCCTCAGGTATCAGAGGTAAAAGGCTGCTGGTCATCTGAGGTGAGCGAGCGAGTCAATCAGCTGAGCGGGTCATGTGTGTTGAGTGCGTGTATGTGTGGAAGAAAAGTTCGGTGAAAAACCGAACAGAATTCAAGGCAATTTTTATAAAAATATAGTTCTGTCTATGTCAGAGTCGATGGTAGAAGGATGCAGCAACACATCGATTAATGACCAATCTTTCGCAGAATAGCCGTAAGAATTATATGATGATTGGAATAAATGGTTCCCCGATAGAGACGATTCACAGTACTTGTGTCACTTTTTTCTAGCTTTAACAGCTTGTGTGTACGATTTCCTCCTATTTCCTTCATTTTTCGGTCCTTCGCATTACCCGCGACGGTAGACGTCCACCACCTTCTCGTCGTTTCCATTGAAGAACATTTCATAATATTGGCCAAGAGTAGACAATTACTTAAAAATCTTTCAATTTTTTGTATTTCAAATGCCCAAATTTTTTCGAAAAATTTCCCATTTTGTCCCAGATTGACAGTTCATCGAAATTACAGTGTCGCGGATCCCGCGGTTTTTTTCGCGGATCTCGCGGTTTTTTCTTCTTGATGATTCTCGTAATCTTGTAATTATGCAACGGTTTTGGGGAACAGCTGCCAACAGGCGGAGTATGACTCATGCTCCTCGTGCGCAAGAGTGTACTCCCCCCTGGCCACCAGGCTAAGATCTGGAAACGGCACGAGGCCACTCGACTCCCCGATAATCCGGAAGGTAAAAGATGTCGGGTTAATGAGAAGTCTATGACAATCAACCGCCGTCACAGAAGCCGCGAAACAGAGATGGGGAGCCCGACTTTAGATGCAATATGGCTTAGCGCCCTGCAACAACCCCCGCTCCCAAGAGGGCC
>NW_011887819.1:100376-108680 GCF_000806365.1 Fopius arisanus
CCAATTCTGATGCAATGTCTCATCTTGTAAAATTATTCTTATCTATCATCTCATTTTTCACCAAAGTTTACATATATATGTTCTGAATTTACATTTCAATACAAATCATGCCTAGCTACCTTGCGGGATACCGCATCGACGGCTAAGGTACAACCACTGAAGCTCATCAAACGGCTATCATCGCATTCTACTAAAAATTCATCGACAAGTATGTGGCCTTGGATGAAATCAAAGCCAAAATGGGTATATTATTTGCCTCATCAGGGAGTACTCGCACCAAACAACAACGGCAGGAAATCATCAGGGAATTAAGCAACTGTTTCATAGCTGGTAAGACGCTCCTGCAGAAGTGGTGCATCAACACACCACGAGTCTTGGGAAGGCTCGGATTGTCATCAGAATCAGTTCCTACAATCTAACTTGAGGAGTCAACAGTGAAAGTGTTAGGACTCTACTGCCAGCCCCATACAGACAAGTTTCTCTACAACGCCCGGAACTTAAACAGGGAAACCATCAGCGAAGGCGTAGTCTTCTCCAAGATTGCGATCTCTTAGCACTCATCGTACCAGTAATCGACTAATATCATCCAGGAATTATGACTGCTTAAGCTCAACTGGAAAGACCGAATTCCCTTGACCAGCATTAAACGATAACGAATATTCAGGAAGGAACTCCACCAATTGAGCAACTTGTCAATAACACGGTAGCTACATCTCTCACCCAACAGAGCAGAAGTCCAGACGCATCGAAGCAGGCAATGGGTGCATCGGGCTATCTTCGAATATCATTAGCGACTTTGGTTTGTGCCTAAACCACGATGATATCATTGAAAAAGATGCACTGATCATCAAACACTTCCAAGCACAGCCATCACTGGAAGCACAATCACAACTAAGACCACAAGAACTTGAAAAAGTAAAACTGTTTTAGATCAGACACATGCAGCAGCCACATTTCGAAGGGAAATTTAACATATTTGCGGCTGGAAACTCACGGTCAGCCAATCATTGTACGGCGACGTTGACGCCATACTTAGAGGACCATGTTGTGTACATGGGCGGACGTTTTCAAAACTCAACACTGAATCCAGAGAAGAATAATCTAATCATTCTGCCACGTCAATCGTCGCTATCATCGCTCAACATCGCGGACGCTCATCAAGGGAGAGTGCACGGGGGACGCAACTAACGTTGGCACATATCAGAGGAGTGCTGGATCATCAGCGGACTAGCTCGAGTACGCTCGCAAATCAAGTGCATCGATTGTGCACGTCATCGAGGATTGAGAGCTGAACAGCAGATGGAACAAATACCAACATGACACGTGATAGCATCAAAAGTCTCCCTCGTACAAACGCTTCTCATCACGATGAGGCATCTGGACCACCCTGACTAGTGGCAGGGGACTTTATTTCATCTGAGTTCTGACTTAGATCGTGGCCATCCTTACCTCGAGGACACTCTTTCCAACCACTAACGACCCGCAAGATCCATCGACATTGAGATCAGGGCACTTCATCATCGGCGGATCGCCGATAGCGGTACCTGAGCTATCACTGCAGCAAATCAAGATAGATAGGCTCAACAGTAACTCATCTCCCAAGACGTACAAAATTTCTGAGAACACTGGGCACGAAATTGCTTTCATCAACACGAGCAGATCTATACATGGAGATAGCCAGCGACGAGCTCAATGTTGGTTCGTTGGTCATGATCATGAACGAGCGTGAGCCACCAACAAAATGGCCTCTCGCTCAGGCCATCGAACTTCATCGCGGACAAGGCAATCTGACCAGAATTGTGATACGGAGGGAATGTAATTCAATGATAAACTATTTGTCAACATTTCGATAGGTTTTATACTGCTGGATATTGACTAAGTGGCAGCCCGATAAGTTTCGATGGTGTAGTGACCATTATGACGCACACACGGTCCCGCATGACCGTCGATGCTCCAAGAATTTTGCATGGGCGACATTTTGCTCAAAATCCCCATTCAAAAATTTTGAATGTCCCGCCCGCCTTGCGTCATCCCCTACTGACGATGTTGATGACGACGATGTTCACTGTTTGCTTTCCATAAGGTCATCGTTGATTGGCAGTGGAACGAGTCTATGTATTACTCGTTGAGTTTCTTGGTGCAAAATGTCGCCCACGCAAAATTCCTGGAGCGTCGACGGCCATGCGAGACGATAAGCGTTGCAGTAAGCGGCGGCAGTAACCACGAGGATGGTGTATAACTTCAGCGGTCGCCCAAGCTAAGGGCCGCAAACAGAAAAAAAGAAAAAGGATAGTAAGGAGAAAATAGAAAACCGTAATGGTAATAGGAAAGAGACATGTGTCTAAAGAAAAAAATTCTCAATTTTCAGTAAATCAGAATCCCATAACTGCCTCTACTTCTCAAAATGTCACGTCCACTTAACGGTGCGACTTATCCTCTTATTGTTGCTAGTGTATTTGTTTGGCAGACACATTAGTCTGCTCTGTCATACTTTCACAGAAGTCCGTAGAAAGGAATAATTTTTGATATTGCTTCACACTCGCTCCTGAGATAGTTGATGAAGTGGATTGCCATACACTGAAAGCTTTGAATTTCTATTTTGTTGATTTTTGAAGACCATTTTCTGGGAATATCAGATCATCATCAGGTCGGCCTTTGCATTTATCATCATCGTCATACAGAGTTCCATCGAGTCCAGATGGATACTCGAAACTATCACTAAAATAATCGCCATTTGGCACAGCACGTTTCATTTGTTTGGATATTTTTGTAGATACCATCCTCGTTGACCGATTTCATATCATGAAAGTGAGTTTCTTATCATTCTCAAATGAACCGTTCTAGTGTATTCTAATACAGATTATACGTGATCACCCAACAACTGCTGAAATAACTCCAAACATGATTATCTCTTGATTATTTCCTATGATATTAAGCGGGAAAAGTAGTTAATTTACGAAAACAAAACATATACGTAGCGTCCAAACCCCCCGTCAATTTCCAATTGTATTTTTCGGTTTCCTCAGATTTCTTGAACCACAAAATCTATCCAAACTACACTTCACACAGAAGACGTGCAGGAATACTCGAAAGAAAACACGAAATATCATGGAACCCCTTTTTCTGCACAATTACGGTCCTGCCTGGAGCGCCAGTATGCTCGACTAAGGACTAGGTCATGGACCATGATTGACTTTGCCCACCCCAGCGCCCAAAGTACGACTTTTTCTTATAGTCACCTCAGAGGGTTAATATGTCAGATGGTCTGTACTAATTCAAACGGTACCAACCAGCCTAAATTAAATTTCTGGTTCCTGATCTTCAAAGGGGATTGCTGGTCAGCAAGGTAATTCTCTAAGATCCGTCTTCAAATAGTGAACTCTGCAGGACCATCGGCCGTGGTAACGACTCTCGCCTAATTAGAGTGGACAGCTCGGCTGCTCTTATTATATGAGATTATCTGTATTAATTCAACCGAAATTGAGCCAAAGTCGACTTGTTATCGACGCTTCCTCATCAAGTGGAATTCTGCCTGTCGTCCAGTCGATTGTTCAAGGGGAGTAACATGCATGCCGTCCTTAATTATGTTTCTATAATTTGGTAGATGTCGAATACTATTCCCCTAAGAAATATAATATTGAAAGTCTACTAATCCGCGTGTTTATGTGAAGGATTAGACAAAGGCAGGGCCCTTAACGATACCTAGCGATAACTATAGAATTAAAGATGCCAGTAGTGATAGGAATGCGGACCGGTCAATATAAAGCTCGTGGAAATTTATATAATTTGTGAAAAGTACGAAGTAATGGCTGATTCCTTACGAGGACGCAAGAATTTAATTGGTCAGTTGAAATATCCTAACTACAGCGATATTATGACCCACAACGATGCGAGAGGCACCTTCAGATGCAAACAAATGATACAAAAGGATGACGGCCATAAGAAAGGAAGAAGATGACGTGTGACAGAGAACTAAGCCACCTTCACGGATCTTGGTTCTTTGAAATGTATATCCACACCCTTCAAGACAAAAATGGTTGGAATTCGAACTTGGATTAGCACGAGCAACCGTGGCGGATTGGTTCAACTTAGTGAGAGAGCTCAGGATTGATTGGGGCGAAGTAGTGGAAGTCAATGAAACCAAAGTTGACCCCATCACGGTTACTGTATTAAGATTAAAGTTCATACTAATGTCGTTTAGTATTCGAATTAGTTACTGGACATGGAATCCTTTGTTTTTACCACCGGCTTGTCACACGGCAAATCTTCTCACTTATGCACTGCAGACAGTGACGTTTGCTGGGTAATCTTCTCCACAAGTGGAATTTTTTGGTGGTACCTCCTTGGATTTTGGAGATTCTTTAATGCATGGTCCAAAGATTCTAGGAGGACAGGGCGCTTCTAATCTGGGTTGTCTCATCAAACCGGATGGAAGCTATACCTGGACTACAGAAGAAACCCTCCAACTGCTGCTAGAAGAGCACTTCCCGGTGTTCACTAACTCGGGGGATAGGAGACAAGGAACAGAAACCCGTAGAGGTACCTACAAGCCGCAGGAATGGGCCTTGGCAGCTAAGATAGTCACACCCTTGAACCCCTAAAGGCACCGGGACCCGATGGAGTCTACCCAATCCTCTTGTAGAGGGTGATCAACATTATTCTGGGACCCTTAACGAAAATACTTAGGGCAAGCATAGCACTAAGGACTGTACCAAAAGTTTGGGGGAAATCGAGGGTTGCCTTCATCCCCAAACCTGGAAAGACCGGGCATATCAAGCGCAGGGACTTCAGACCCATCAGCCTCACCTCCTTCATCTTGAAGACACTGGAAAGACTGGTGGATCACTACATAAAGAGCTCACTGCTTGTTGAGAAACCCCTATCACCCTCACAGTATGCCTACAGGGCAGGCAGATCGACGGAAACGGCCCTGCATCACCTAGTGGCCAAGATTGAGGAGCAGATAGAGGGAAAGCGGGACGCACTCAGCCTATTCCTGGACATCGAGGGCGCCTTTGATCGTACTAAATACGAGGTCATAACAAGGGCCATGTCGAGGAAAAATTTTCCAGCCTGCATCATTGACTGGACGAAAAGCGTGTTGGAGAGCAGGAAAATAACTGCCACACACAACGGCTCACACGTAGAAGGGCACCCGACCAAAGGTTGTCCACAGGGTGGAGTCCTGTCTCCACTCCTGTGGAGTCTAGTTGTCGATGACCTTCTAGAGAAATTGAGAGAAGAGAACTTTCTGGTGAACGGCTATGCTGACGACATAGCCATTGTCGCCAGGGGAAACTTCCTCGAAAGTCTAAGAGACAGACAAATCCGTGCTGTGAGAATACTGGAAGAATGGTGTAGGGAAACGAAACTAACAGTTAATCCTGGAAAGACGTCTCCCATGATCTTCACCAGAAAATATAAAGTGGTCACTCCACGACAAATTAAAATTGGAGGAGTAGACATCGCTTACGCTAGTTCAGTGAAGTACCTGGGAGTAACTCTGGACACCAAGCTTCACTGGAAACAACACATAGCCACATAGATGGGCAAAACATATGCCTCACTCTGGGCTTGCAACAGAGCCATAGGAAGGACGTAGGGTTTCAACCCCAAAATCAGCCTATGGCTATACAAGATGGTACTACTGCCAAGGCTTATGTACGCTGCTGTGATATGGTGACCCAGGGTAAGGAAGGTTGGAATTAAGAACCAGTTAAAAGCTCTTCAGGGAAATTTCCTCAGGGCTGATCTGGGGCGATGAAAACCACACCGACCGAAGCCTTGGAAGTGGCAATGAACACACCACCACTTGATCTAGCGGTACTGTACAAGGCAGAGGCAACCGCCTATAGGCTGATATTTCAGGGGGAATGGAATCAGTCGAGTGCGGCACATGCCAAGCTCGATATACTGAAGAGGAGCCCCCTGAACATAGATCAGGATAGAACAACTAGGAGGTACCTGATCAGGAAGGGCTTCAAGACCTATACAGGGTGTCCCAGAAGTACATGCTAATCCTTGACCAGCATGTAAAGGGGGTGATTCTGACCCGAAAAGTCCATCAAAGCCCTAAAGAAACCAAGCACCGAATGGAAGCTGGTCTGGGAGACGATGGCAGCTATAGAAGCACTAGGGGCAGCCAATAAAATAACTTTGGCATGGGTCCCGAGCCACAAAGGGATAAAAGGAAACGAGATAGCGGACCAATTGGCAAGGCATGGGGCGTCAAATGATGACCAGGTCATGACAGTGGGGGTCCCTTTCGCTACCGGAATGTCTCAAATTAAAAACAAACTCCGGAAGGAACACCAAGGGCGATGGAAGCAGATCTCAACCTGCAGAAAATGCAAAGCCCTCATGCCAACCCTAAGCAAGGAAAGGGCAGAAAAGCTACTGAACATGAAAAGAGAGGAACTGTGCACCACAATCAGGCTCCTCACTGGACATGGTAGGTTTAGGGCACACTGCAAAAACATGGGCATCGAAAGCGATGCCCGCTGCAGATTATGCCTTGAGGTAGACGGGGACAGCCTGCATATACTTTGTCGTGGTCCTACACTGGCTACAACAAGGCTAAGTTGCTGGGGAACCGCCTTCCCTAGCATCAGTTACGTAGCGGACCTAGACTCCGGGAATCTACTAAAACTGGTGAGAAAAGCTGGCTTAGAATTATAGGGATCAGTAGGAAAACGGAGCCACAATAACCCAGTAGGGGTTCGGTGGCAAGAGGGCAGCAGCAAATGCCTATCCGTATTTTAACCTTAATCTTAACCTTAGTGCATGGTCCGGCGACCGTCAGGTAGCCGGGAGCCAGCCTATTACTAGAGTTGGGATAATGTCCGAATCCTAGTCGCAGCCAATTAGCCAACCTTTGTCTGTCAATAAGTCCCAGTGGAATATCGTCAATATTCCTCTCAACCACGTAGAGAGGCCTATGAGTCGAACAAAAATGGCTGACCCGCCCGAATTGGCGCACATTTGCAGTTTTTAATTTTAAATATAAAATTAAAAAATAGAAATTTAGAATGAAAAACCTTGGAGAGTATATTTCGGAAATGGTTTTCGGCAATTATTATTTTCCTCTCAAAAATTGCCACTCTAAATGTGGAAAATAAAAAAGTGCTCATTCTATAATATTGCTTCATATATATCGCTTTTTCTATTGAACATTGTCATTCATCAAAAATATCGGGCACAGTTCCTTTATTGTCATATACTCGGGAGTCACGTGAGCTCGATGAGCCCAAGATGCCGAGCCCTGTTTTAGTGTGATGATTTTCAACACATTTGAGGCATCCGGGTTGAGCGTAGCATTTTATCGCTACATGGCTCCACTTTTGACACCTGTGACATTGTGTGATACGCTTTTGTTTCTTGCTAAATTCCTATGTCATTTTTGCGCTGCATAAATAAGGAACAGATTTTTTAACTGTCATGGAGACCAATGATAACCTAAGTCCTCCTATTTTCTGTTTTATCCGTGCATGTGTGGAACTGGAGATTCTTCTTCTGTGATAGTTCTTTGAGTTGATTGTGTTATTCATATGTTGTAGTGAAGACTTCAACACAGCTATGGTAATTCTTTACGTAGTAGCCGTCTTTGAAATTGCTTTTTAGGGCTCTTTGAACTCTTGATAGGTGTGGATGCATTCGTGGATAACTATAGTTATAGGAAAACCTTGGAGAATATATTTCTAAAATGCTAGTCGTAATCATTATTTTCCTTTCAAATATTGGAACTTACATTTCATTCCAGTATATGAAAAACTGAAAGTGTTGGATTTTATATTTTTATTTTAAAATTGCCACAGTATATTTCAGATACTCTGGTAGTTAAATAAAATAAAAAATGAGTAATTCAATGTTGTTAATGACAATCAGGCAGCCCTTCTCAGCAATTACTATTTATCTACAAATTATTTGCTTCACGTGACTGGATAAAGTTATTGCAAGCAGAATTATCGACAACTATTGAATTTTATTTATTGAATTCCGTCAAATATCGTCGAAACATAAGATAATTGTCAAGGGTGACTAATATTGTCGCCCATTTCGAGTGAAAAATTGGCGTTTATAATTCAAATTTATGTAAAGTTGAAAATTGCTGCTCGATCTCACGGTCGCCCTCTGCTGGTATGCGCCGAACATCGTCTCAAGGAGAGAGAAAAATTGAATTAGAGAGGATAGTTTCTTTAAGTGGATGAGGCCCATTCCCAGCTCTCACTGACGAACCTCGGAAGCCGCCTGAACCCTATGAGCCCAGGTTGCCGGGCCCTGCCTTAAAGGCCTGCATTCGCCACT
>NW_011887819.1:109350-112596 GCF_000806365.1 Fopius arisanus
ATAAGGAAAAGTGTTACTAACCAGACACAAACATCTTCATAAGGTTCATACTAGCTGTATCCCCGTTGCGAAACCTTGGGTAAGGCTCAACACTGGTATGATTTCAGTGTAATATCAATAATTTATAAATATTATTAATTTATACGGCTTGGGTACAGTCAGCCCGAAAACTTTTCATAAGTGTGGAGTAACGCGAAGCAAGCTCAAGTGACAGAGTGGTAGAAATATGCTCACCCGCACTGGGAAGACGTGACGCTCAGTTAGAACTTTGAATAGTCCGAAATGTATGGTTAATTAATTGGGAATTCAGTGGTGAAAACAGAAAAGTTCATCTGTGGAAAAGAAGAATTAAAAAAAAAAGTTGTAAAAAAAAACACTAAACGCGTCAGTATCAATAACAATCCGAAATCCATTCAGTATGAAATATTTGACAATGGACCTTTCATAAATATTGCACACAAGTATGCCAATTTTTGAAAGTATCCAAATGAACCTTAATGTCAAGTATATAACTCAAGAAAAGGATACTGAGTTTAGAATTGATTAGGCACACCAAAACTTGAATCGTTTATGCTTCATTAATCAAAATTTAGCATGCGTGAAATCTCTAGAAAAAAACGAACGAAACTATAGTTTAAGCTCCAATTCAGTTCGTTTTTTTCTGGGGATTTCGGCTATCCTAAAACTTTTGTTTACCAAGCAAAAATCATTCTAGGATTCGTATGATTCAGCTACTCAATTAATCAAAAAAAGTGACATTCCTAGGTTTTAGTATTTATACAATATTCATTTCTTTTTTAAGAGCTCCATGACTAAGCTTGCCTTATTCAATACTATTCTCCTTATTATGGGTACTGATGACTTCAGCATCTCGAAATTCACGGAGTACACTATAGCATAAAAACAGCATTGGCAGTATATTTTAATAATATAATTCTATTACAACAAAAAACCACCACAGTTTCTTAATCAATACCAACAATTTTTCTGAATCTAATGATATTCAAATCGTACAAAGAGGTAAACTATTTAAACATCGTTCAAAATGTTTGCTACAACAGATTCTTTTTGGTTCCTTTATTATTCACTTCAGTTGATGGAGTAAAAAGTTTTTAAACTATTCATAATTTCCCACAAACAAATTTTATCACTTGACTGCTAAATGCCTAATCCATTCGCTATGGATTTCAGTCTATTCGAATTTTGGATTGGCATTATGCCTTTCTAGAGGCATCGCGCTTCTTCTTGCCGTCTTGTGACTTTAGATTTCTGCGCGTTACCCCACGCTCGCCAAAAAATCTAGGGCTGTGTATATCTATGACAGTTGAGACTTCCAGAAGGGAGAATAAGCAGAGTAATCTCTTACACCTACACACGCGCACGTCTCACAAGATTATGTGACTTGAAGAGACTATTTCGCAAATTATAAGTCAGGAGATCTTACAAAGGCTGATATCGAAAACATTCACTAAAATAATATCAAACGTAACCAATGATTGCATCTACAAATGGTTGAGTTAGCATTGCTTGCACATAGAAAGCATTTTTCCACCAAATATGCAGAAATATTGAATAAATAAATAAATAATAAATAATAATGAATAATAAATTGAATTTTATTGCAGTGGCAGTTCCCAATGCATCGGTCACCGTTTTCTATTAAATTTGTAAGAATTGGGCGGTTCTTTCCTAGTCACTTTGGAAAAAAATAGAGAGACATAAATAACGTACTTTTTGTATAGATTTGATTGTTCTCTTTAACCATCTCTCCAATTCTTGTATAGCATCGTCATTCATGGTATAACTCATAATTTTTTCCTCTGCTGACAAATATTCTCGTAGTACTCTGGGGTATTGTTCTAGTTGGACAGTTTTCTGAAGATCCTCATCAATCCCTAAATACACGTCATTTAAAGATATATAGAGTCATTCTCAGTTCAATCTTAACTATTCACTATTTCAACTCACTTTCCAAATATTTACAAAAATCTGCTAGGTCTTCCGTAAATTTGTCTTTTCTCTTCGACTCAATCTCAGCATTTTTGATAACGTTACTCCAATGGGTATTACATTGAATATTAGGCACATTAACACGCAACATAAGTGCGATGACCGCGTGTAAATTACTCAAAAAAAATTCATCAGTTTCTGTGTAAGCATAATAAATCTCCTGAAAATAATTTTTTTGCCTCAGTTATGCATTCTTTCTGGAAGTAATTTCCTGGAGAATACCTGAAGCAATTGTTTGGTTCCAAATTCCATTCCAGAATTCAGACGATAAACAATTATACATTTTCCAGTGAATTTTTCGGTAGAACCGTCGGTAACACAACAACGAATAAATGATGAATTTTGGGCCAGCTGTAGCGTCCATCTCCCAGAATCTGGAAAAGTACAAAAAACAATTCGTCTACTATTTGATCTTATCGCAATGATTGCACAATAATACAGATGGAAAAATTCAATAGGAAACTTAGTGCATGCGTAGGACAATTTTAATTGCATTCTTTAATGGTATCAATTAACTTTAGCTGATCTCCATATAAGATCGCAACGAGTTACTCTGCATCCTGACTACACTACGACCGCAAAATAAGGTCAATTTTGTATGGTTCCTTGATTTTATGACATTGGGAAATTTTATTTAAGGAATCTCATAAATTTGAAGTCTAATATTTCTGAATAAATGAAGTTATTTAAATGGTTCGGGGTGGTTTCGAATTTATGATTTAATATTTTATTTAATTTTCAACATTATTGATATTAGGAAAGAGTTTTGTGATCAGAAGTGATCACCTCTTAAACTCCGATGCTTCACTTAGATATTGAAACTTGGACATTCACCATAATTTATTTTAAAGTGTTTCAATTACAACTCCAAATCTTGCGAAATTACTCTTTCTAATAACACCTATTTTGCACGAAATGGATAATCTGCAAACACAACCCTCACAACTCCCAATTCACTGCACGCATTGGATTTCCTATAAAAATAACCTGAATCTCGAATGTTGAGGTGTACATTCTTTTGAAGCCATTAATACAGACTGCTGTAATTATTGAGCAGTTTTTCCACTTCTCAAAAAAATGTTATAGCATGCACTCCAATATTTCAGAAAAAAGTTCTTTTGATTCGAATCATAATGTTTCACTTGAAGTGCAATTTAAATTTAATTTCTTGTCGAAGATGATTTTAATTTATTTTCTTTATTTTACAGAGAATTCCCAGTGAAACCACATTTTGAA
>NW_011887819.1:113121-142011 GCF_000806365.1 Fopius arisanus
AATACATACCAAACGGTGGTGGCACCATTGGCTGATAATATATCAATACCGCTCGTCGCCCACCTTCCATGAAAAAATCATTGAATGTTTCTATATATTCATCTTTATCCAAAATGCCGTCCTCCAGCACATTGCTGTCAGTTTCTAGCATGAACGCCGCAATATCCAATATATGACGATGTGTAGTCTTGAGCAATCCCTGCCTAACTACTCGCTTTTTCTTATACTTTTCCTTAAAATAATACAGCCATTTTTTTTTTTTTCAATTTTTGGAGCACCAAGTCGGGAGATAAAATGTCATGGGTCAACTTACAAGTTGCTCTCTGGTAGTTTCAGTAGAAAAATTCTGCAAGTCACCAGCTCTCCGATTCAATACCTCATTTATCCGCCGATCAATAGCTGGAGGGGTATAATCACGGTACACATTTGATGGCATTATAGTCTCTTTATTAATTACCCAATTGTCAAAATCATTGAAACATTATCTGTCTTTCATGAAATAGTCTGAAGCGTCGAAACAAAAAGACAATCGACTTATGTATAGGACCGGAAAATACTCTTCTATCGTAATTCCATTTATTTACAACGAATTCGGGATAACTTCATTGCATAGCTATAGAATTACTACCTGCACTGTATATAATTGTATGGTATAACAATGTTCGTTAATATCCGTAAATGATCTATAATATACTTATATATTTAATAGATATACAATAATTATTATGTATCCAATTCTATATGCCTATGTGTGTAATTATGCATAAACAACAAGGTGTATGAATATGACACTTTTTAATAAAATGAGATGGTTGAAAATTCTTTAAAAACTAGAAAATCTCTAAGAAGTCTATAGTTTTGAGTGATTCCATAGATTACATATTAACATCTTTGGTACATAATGGTTGAAATTCTTTCTGAGGTTGATAGGCGCTATAGGCGACGGAAACATTACATTATGCCTACGGTTATTTAACTAAAAAATAATTTAATAATCAACAAAGTATCAACTTTGTATGTGCTGTCCGATTCTATTTAATAATAAATTGAATATATCATATTGGAGAACCAGTCAAATTAAACAAAAATCCAATGGCTTCACTCCAAAATTCACAACGTATATTTGAACTTGCGTAATTGAGATTAATGCTATGGAAAACTTACCGAGTCAGCTACAGTTACCCATAGTCAAAATTAAATATATTGAAAGTTCATAAAGCACTCTACTTCCTAAATGTTTTATTATCTCCTACTTTTGACAAGTTCAAAACAGCCGGTATTGGTCATTTTAGCAGTTCAGCTCAATGTCAAAGAGGTATTGGCTATTCCGCAAAATTTGAAGTGTTTTGAAAACCATTTTCTTAAATGTTGAGACTCGGGAGATATCAACAATATAGAATGGATATTTGTTTCAACCAAAAAAAAAAAAATTAAAATTTCGGGAGGAAAAAAATTTGTGACTACTCATGGTTTTTCGTCTGGGACTTGGTACTACATACTTACTAAGTTTGAAAACTTGAGAATCGCTACGGAAAAACAATATCTCGGATGTCGAGATAGGGATTTTCCACTCGTGGAGGGTGGCCAGTCTTCACCTTCAGCTTAAACGCCAATTCCGCACGAGTACAAAACTCCATCCCAACCGCCCGGGAATATACAATTTCGTAGTCTCAAAATAATAGAGAGGTCTAACTCGCAAGATATCGATATTTTGAAAGTTGGCGGCTAATCTGAATTCGGGACTCATTTAATTTTGAAATTTTAAATCATAATGGCAGCGCGCGTGCCGTGTTGCCTCTCGAATTTACTTTCACAACATCGCGTACCCCCATTTAGGCATTAAAGAAATTCAGACAATTATCGATAATCATATATTATTAATTTGTTTTATATGTAAAATCTAATTGTTAATTAACTGAATCATCTTAAACCATCGTTCGATTAGATTGTATAAAAGAAACCGTTATTGTTTCACTTGCAATGGTATCGTAGTACGCATATTCATTAGCATCCCTTCATAATATGTATCAGGTATGGGGAAGATCCAGGTAGTTCGGAGCAGAGCCATAAATTCAAATTAGGTATCGAATAAAGTTTATAACCCTTTCAATTATAAAAGTTCTAGTACGATCATAGTGGGAGCCTCAGTTACTGTCGTAGGGGACGTCCCATAACAGTGTTTAGCATCTATTAATAATATGGATATTGGGCTAAATATAAAGTAACTATAGTCCATTGTTTATACTATAGCCGTTCGAACAACGTCCTTGTTTTACTTGAGCAGGAGTATATATTTTACATGTTCTACCTTTTTATACATTCTGCGAGATGCCTTACCGAAAGTATATTTTTCCACATCTAAGTGATACTGCGACAGATAGTTGTCTACTTTTTTTTAACTCTGCTGAAGAAGATACCATCACAGCTCTTTTCTATGTTCTATCCGGTGCTGTTGGTTTATCAGACATTTTTCTTGACAGTCAACGTTCGTCATGTTTTAGACCAGACTAACTGATTTCTAGATATCTTACACATCTTACGCTCGATTTAAACCTCTGATATATGAAACAGACTAGTTGGACTTAATTGGTCATTATCTTTAGTTGGGCATCCGTCGTATTCTTTATTCAACTCTCTCAATCTTTTGATGCATATTCTGTTTAGAATAAACCGTTATTTTCTTTATTATACAAATCATTTCTTTTGTATATCTACTGTTTGTATGGAACCTAATCTGTCATGGGCAGTCTTTCCCTGTAAGACAGATTAATAATAAAGAAAGAGAAATAAATACCAAAACATAATAGTGCATTGAACAAAATCGACATTGTCATAAAAATTCAACATCCTGAACTGTCAGTATTTTGTAAGTTGCTTTTCAAAGTTTTCTTTCAATACTCGATACTTTAAGAGCCAGTTTTTCGATAAGTTAACCGTTGTTAAAGTTACAGTTAAGGATGTTTACCAAATCCCGCACAACTCTACGTTATTTTGATTTTTTCCTATATTATACTTCTATATCTGAGTTACACAATACTGAAAATTTATTTCTGAAAATCACTCGCAGCAATACGTGTTGTCTATCCGCTTATGGGAGAATTGTGACGGCGGGTACTTGAATCAAAATAACGGGTAGTTTAAAAACTCTAACTTTTGAAAAAAAATCGAATATGATATTTTTAAGGATATATAGTTTCTATCACCGGTGAAAAAAATTATAATACCCGGCATCATAAGCGAGAAATTTATAATTGATTTTTTAAAAGATCTAAAAATCAGTGGCTATTAGGATGCGAAAATATTGACAATCTTGTTCTTACAGGTGAGCCTTCTCGGCAAGGTAGATGACGATGAAACAGTGATGGCGGAGCACCTCGCTAATTGCGGTGTTGCACGATCAAAACTCGAGCATTGTTGCAGTAGTCAGCCATAGTCAACGTTTATAAATATTTTCCATTTTTCTTCATAATTTTGATCGAAAGGTAAGCGATGACGCTTGTAAATGACTAGAAAAAATTATTTAAATCATAAATTATTTATTCGAATTTTTTTATTTTATTTGCCGACACTTGAGCGATTAAACATCTTTGAGATCCCTGATTGGCTGGGCTCAGCGGTGAGGGGTCGTAACTGAACTTTAACCACACGGTAAATTTATCGAAAAATTGGCCCTTCATTTAATTTGAAACGATAATTTTCAAAATAACTAAACACCGTACTGCAAGAAAAAATTTCACTTTCCCACATTTACTCACTTCGTTTCTTTCTCTTCACTGAAGAGTCATCTCCACTTCGGTTGATTTCAACTGAGCGGAAATGTCTTTACGACCCTGGTCGTAAAGGCCCATCACTTGATCCAATGATTTCGGTTCTACCCTCTGTCACGCACTAATAGAGATTGGGAGCACGATTTGCTCTCAGAGCAGAGGTTGCCCAGCCCTGATTTATATTAATAAAAAATAGACCATATTTGATGCACATAGGGATTTTATCGCTATAAGACTGGGAAACGGAAATTTCATTACATTCACCGTGTCCACATTTCGTCTAATGATTGTTGCATTTTTGTGTTATTCTTTAAACAGCACTGGTCTGAAATTGTGTCGGTCGATTGAGCCTATTCCCTTCTTGACTTGATCCTTTTAATTAGATATTACCTTTTATTACATCGAGGACGACAAAAACAAACCTCTGCTCTTGAATCACCTATAACTACTAATAACTCCAATGCTTTTCCAATGGGGCACACTGGTAATAGTTGATAGCACTACTATAGTTGTCAATAGCTTGTCCACCACTTGCGGCTGGTTCAATACTATTTGAAAACTGTGCTCTTATTTTTTTGATACAAATTCATAATTTGAATTAAAAATTCTATTTATTTTTCGCCAATCAGTGGATAGAGATGAATAAATAATTTCAGAAAATACAATAATGTATGAAAAATTGTTTCATTGTTTGCTTGCATCAATCGTGTTTTTTCATGGATGAATTCCGTTTTAAGTTTAAGTAAGTTTTCCGTTTTTTCTTGGAAATTCCTCATTTTTGATGTAATTGATTTTTTTCCATCTTTAAAAGCTCTCAGCATGAATCAATTTTAAAAAGTAAGCATGGTGTGATATTTAATATGAAGATGGATAAAAAAAGGCAGGAAAGAAAGGCAAAATGATCCGTCATATAATTGAAAAAATTACGATTTGTAACTATAATAAAATTGATATTTGTAAACAGGATTGCAATAAACGGTATTCAAAACACTCCAATTTTTGCAATATCATCGGTTATATCTTCGTTTTTAACATTGGCCCAGCTTCTTCAAGCGTCAGCTAATATCTTTGATTTTGCAGACCGATCAATGAGGCTGACTGAAAATCATTTCTTAATCAGAGAATTATCAATATTTGGAAATTGACAATGGATTTCGAAAAAAGAGGATTTAAATAGCGAAAAACATTTATTAAATAGCCTACCTTTCTCATTTACAGTTGTCTCGAAAACAATAGAATGATATAGAGTAATATTCTATACACATTCAAAATGTGGAGAAGGTTTTAATGTTTGTAATTCTGACCAATCATGTTGACAGCTGCTAATCCTCACTTACTGTTATAAAGATTGACGGACTCTTTGAACATAGATTGTGAAAACAATAAATTTCACAAGGAGATAGTTGACAAAATGCCTGCATTGTACACTTAATGCTGTTTATGGTTCTTTCTCTATCGACATAATTATCCCTGTACTGAGTCCTTAATTGGAATTTGCAACTGATTCCTTCTCGTTAGCAAGCTACCTGGTTCTAGAATAATATTTTCACAAAATTGTCAATTCGTGACATTAAATGTTGATTTGTTTTTCGAAAATCCTCTTCACAATCGATTATCCACTTGAATCAATCCTGCACGCACTTAATAATTTAAGTATACAATTGGTTGCGCAGAAAATGAATGAATGATTTTACGCTCTAGAGTAACAAGAGAATACGAAAATTATATTCAAGTGTACTACACTTTGTAAAATACTTCAGCAATCCATAACGCTATTAGCTGGAGACATTTGGAACTTGGATGTGAAACAAAAAACATAAAATGACGAGCAATCACGTGAGTACTTGATCGAGCCTTTTTCTCCTCATTGTCTATCGTGTGTACTAAAAATTCTTCTAATAGACAAATTAGATGGAATATTGACATAAGTCAGTTAGTAATAAATATCAAGTAAACAATGGAACGATTTATTATATTCAATGTAAGAAGCGCAATTTAATAAGCATTCCGTTGCAACTCTTAGAATCATCAATCATGTTACGGATCAGGGTCCACAATGTCGAAACTTCTTAGTATTAGATTTAGATCCACAGGAATGAATATGAAAATGTTTGAAGAGAACAGTATGTCGTCGACAATGTGTCGTCTAATTGTCAGTGTCCTGTTCAGTGTTATATGATACAGACAAAAAACTGCTGTGGTTATCAATGATGAGACCAATGTTTCCGCTTAGAAAATATAATTTCTAATTAAAAAAATGTTAATTGAATGAACATATCGAATGGCACCTTAGGCATTTATTTTCACTATTGATGTCCGAAGAGTATAGAAAAACCTTGGTTTATCTAATGGATTCTCAATGCGCTTATGAGCATGCATTTCATTCCGAAAACTATCAATGAATTCTTGTTTGTGAATTATGTATTGCCTGCATGCACACAGATGTTCATTTTAAAAATATACGGAAAACAGTACAATATGTTAAAAGTTGCTGAATAATAAATGATTTAATCCTACAAACATTTCTTGTTAAAAAAAAATGTCAACTTTTCATTCATTTATCCTCTGTTCATACAATTTGAATTGTATAATTTAATTTCTCGTATTTGAGTATTCAGCACAAAAATAAAGTCATATACAAATGGTTCAGCTTGTATCTATACACAGGTCATTATTTTTCATTGGAAATTTGTATTAATTAAGCAACTGACCTAACGAACTTTCTGTACAGGGATTTCAATGTTCTCAGTGATGAGTAAACTCGATTTTTTACTTCCAGTAACAAATTTCTCAGTAGCTATTTGATGTACTGTATTGACATATCAATATAATATAGAATTCGTGTATTTCCCTAAAAATAACATTTTTCCATTGCTGACGATTAACGTATCCAGCAATTATAACATTAGCGATTAACTAATACGAAATTCCAGTGGCTGGTGATAACTACCATTTGGTTCCTCCTTGGGCTGCAGCCTCTGCAGCAGCTCCCGCTGCAAAAGGATTAGTGACTGGATGCCACATGGTTTTCATTATTATCAGTTCAGAGAAAATACATTTATATTCTATGAATTATCAATTAATTACTGTACACTAATTTGGAGATTTAGATGAATTTATGATACATTTTTGTCATAGCTACGAAGCCAGTTCACTCAAAATTAAATCGCTCCAATATAATTCTTAGTCATATGAACAAAAGTTCATAGAATTCAATTGCAAATCGATTATAGATTGAATCACGATTTCTATATAGAACCTTTTTCGAGAAAACGACAAAAAAAGTGAAAAGCTTGCATTCACTTGTACAATATTTATATCTGGATATAATATAGTTTCCTACAATATCAGTTATTCAGCTGTGTTTATTCCTCAGCTGTCTGACCATTCGCGATGTGATAGATAAGTTACCGCTCACTTAGAGAAAGCTAACCATAAAATAGAAGTACTGCAACATGAATCGTGACCTCAACTTCATATATTACTATTTCAAAGTTGTAATTTACAGGTTCAAAATTCGTCTTTTTTGAAACTATATTCGTAATTTACTCTTTCCACCCCGTAATACCAGCTCGAATACCGTCACCTTAGAAAGTACGGTAACCCTAGAAACTAGTAGAAATTTCGGGCGGCTCTGCAACATACAAAGGTGAGGCGACATTTCCGCTGCATTCGCCTGAATTGAAAATGTCAATGGGGTATTCCCCCCTAAATTCATTCGTTCTCTTAAATCTTTGCAGGGCTAATGCTCATAATTCAATAAATCAATTTGGCCAATTTAAACTGAAGTTGAGTTAAGACAGAGTGAATGAGAAATTATCGTTATACTTTTTCAATAAAAAATGGTCTCTGTTTCTATTAATTAGTAATATTCGCTAAAAATTGCCGCCACAACGCGCTACCGTTAGCTTCCCCCTCGGCCCCATCTATGATCTATCCCTCTTTCGATGGGATAGCATCCTGAGCAAATTTTGGACATAAAGGTTCTTATGCTAGAGTTAAAGAATTTGTCCAAAATTATTGCCCACAACAAAAATTACAAAAGAAAAATGAATAAAAAAAAAGCGGCTCTAAAAATGCATTTAAACAGTTTCCACCGACGAGGTGCAGTTGAGCTCGATACGCTGACTTATAGTTTAATTTGTTAGAAATGTAAGAGTATACTGCCATTGAAAGATGCAAAGGATACGTCAGAACAACTTTTTATGTTGTTACATTTTCAAATGTTTTTCAGGCATTATTTCTGTAAAGGACGAGAATAAAATATAAAGTCCTGAAAAAGTGTACACCTGAAAAAGAAATAAAGAAAATATACTCAGGAGCACATTGGGGGAGTAAAAAGAACTTACTGCCTTTCATTCCTGAGACCCGTTGATTCTGAGCGGTGGTGGGTATTATCTTTATTCGAAATTGCATTGAAAAACAATTGTAGATCATGAGACGGATCTTAGCCATTAATAATTATGCCTGGGATGGCGAGATTCAAGCTCACACAAAGTTACGTTCCAACATATTGCACTGTATGTCAGTGATAAATAAATAAGATATTTTTGCGTTTTCAGAACGTGAAAGCCCTATAATGGTAAATCTGCAGGTTTTTATGAATTCGATTCTCAATCTCGAGTTGGCCATACCTGGTGGTAGGGGGCAGAAAACAAGGTTAACTTACTAATCGAGCGCGTATCCAGGCGATGGATAGGAAAAGGCTAGAGGGGGAAGAGCAAGCCTCTGATTGGAACAGGAAACAAGTATTTTTCGGACCTGGAAGGAACCCATAAAAGGACTGGCCAACGACGATCACAGGGCAAATAGATCGGAGACACGAACGAGCGAATTTAAAACACCCAGACCAACTGTCAAAGGGAAAATATTAGCTACCGTGCTGAAGGCTGCATGACGACAAGGGGACTGCATCCTCAGTGGTGTATGTAACTAATCCCTGCTCTGCCCGGATGATACACCATCCCCGTGCATACTCGTGGGATTCATATGGATACTAAAATAAAATAAAAACGCAACAAAGTCGACTTGGATATTAAAGGGTAAGGAGAACAGCAACGTCCACGAGAGGACTCTACACGTGCTGCCCCCTGAGAAGCTACCGAAGCAGCACAGGCTGATAGTACAGGTAGAGGACTAAGTTATTTCGACCCAGAACGTGGTTGTTCTTATGAGCAGGTAAAATTTTGAAGTGTAACCATCGTTGAAGTCGATTACGACCAAAGGCAGTGAGAAAAAGGGCACGTCGAGTGCCTACTTCGCTGCACTCGTCACAGACAGGACTTCAGAGGCTCTCAAGACCTGCACCCTTAGATCTCACTGTGGGACTCAGAGGATTATTATCAAGTCCCTAGAAGAACCGCACTGCAGGAAATGAGACGAACGAGAAAGACAAGTGAGTCCAAAATAGCTCATAGGTCGACTACTATCGCCCAGATTAATTTGCATCACAGCAAAAGAGCCTCTCCTATCCTCAGCCAGACGGTCGCAGGAATGTAAATAGTTGTGTCTCTTACCCAAGAACCGTGGCTGGTCTCGAAAATTGTGGGAAGTTATTTAAGATAAGGCCTTGCATTGTAATTGAGGGAATTCAGGCTTTCTTTCTACAACAACTCAGCACAGGGGACTTGACTGCTATCAGGCTGAAATTCCTCATGAAAGATAATGAGGTTGTTGATGTAGTTGTGGGGGCAGTATAATACAACCTACAACCCTCCATAACAACCTTCAACATTAGAAACTGTGAATTTGACACACATGGTGAGGGGTGGGAGCCGTGCACTCCTGCTTGGTTATGATGACAAGTCCCGTCAGATAGTATGGGGTAGTTGAAACACTAATGAAAGGAGTCAGGATTTATTAATCTTAAACAGGGATATCGAATCGACTATCCTGGGCTGTAGAAGACAGGCGGTTTTTGATATTACCATCTGTATCGTGGGCGTGTCGAGTTGTATGAGGGACTAGAGGGCTCAAATAAATCATTAGGCTCATAACACAGTCAGATATATCTGAGAATCTGTGGCAGACGGGAAAAGACCCCAAGGAGATATCCTAGGAAGGCAAACTGAAATAACTCTGGAAAGGAACTTTCTTTAAGGATCTAGGATGTGCCGAAAGAATTCCAGAACAAAAAGTATCTTGAACGGTCAGTTGAAAGCTTTGGCGAGACCATAAAACGTTACTTTGAAACCAACAACAGTGGGATAGTGCCCTCGCTGTCGTGAAGAACCATCTGCGAACGACATTGAAAAAAGTGAAACGCCTATGGGGAATCGGGCAAACGCCGAACCACGGAAAAGCAGAAACGCCCCAGGAAAAATACAACAAGGAATTAGCGGAAGCTAGAAGAGAAAGTAAAGAATAAAGTAAAGAGACAGTAATCGATGATTACGCCGGATTTCGAAAGAATATATGGTTAGCCAAAATTATGTACACTTTCCCCAGATGCCATATCTTCTACAGATGCAAATGTTTTCGTGTGATTGACTCTACACCAAGTTATATGAGTAAATAAATTTGCATTTCGGTTATTGGTAATGAACTAGAAGCCGATTGAATTAATATGTTTAAATGATCCATGTTCAGCTCCACTTTGTCGTCTCTGTGGGTTATTAGTTATTTTACCCTATCCACGGACTCTTAGTTAACAACATTCAAATTATTACCTTCAAATGTCACGTTATCAATATTCTTTCGAAAGATAACTGGAAAAAATCGGGAGGATAAACCATGTTTCCTAAATGTTTGTATTATTTACTATGTACAGTGATTAGAAATAATTTTTTCATGTTTTTATGTAAACTCATGAAAATCCGTGAAGAAAACATCGAAAGTCATGAAATCGGAGCTGTTTGGGATTTTTAGTATTTTGAGTAGTTTACCCGCTGCTATAGCTAAGATCTCGTAATTGTATTTGCACAATATCACTATGATGGCAAGAAAGCGTAAGAAAAATTAGTTTGCTTAAGGA
Organism: Fopius arisanus; assembly: GCF_000806365.1. Taxonomy (NCBI): domain Eukaryota; kingdom Metazoa; phylum Arthropoda; class Insecta; order Hymenoptera; family Braconidae; genus Fopius; species Fopius arisanus. The sequence continues at coordinate 123,862 of NW_011887819.1, forward strand.
AAGTTGCCAAACAAACTTTCGTCCGTTCAGCACATAATTTTGAATAAAAAAAAAATAATTCGTTACTATGCAGAAATCCTGTTCCGAAGAAATACATTATTTTTTCAGCAAATTCCGGATTTCTACTATACAACAAAAATACTATCTTTCGCGTAGATTTTTTGTGATAGTGATCAAAGAGGAATTTTTATCGAAAAACAGTCAAATTACGCGTACCGTGCGAAGGCATTACGTTCGAGTGATAAAATTTCAAGTAAATCGCTTCTTCTTGGAGACGCTGGCGTGCAAGCATTTCCAACATTCGAAATGTGTTATTGGAACATGAGTGATCGCGACTTCATGAAAGCTTCATGTAGACTATTAGTGGTCACCTACTCAGCTAGCTATTTGAAATATATACATTAATACGACAAAAAAGAAAAAAATCACAAAAGGGAAACAATAAGTTTATTAATACAATAATTTTTGAATCTTCAGGAAAATAATGGAGAAGCATTTAAAAACTATGACTCTGGCACTTCATAACGTAAAAATGCGAAGAGTATTGTTTTCGTAAACCGTAAATAATAGTGGGCAATTTCCATGTACGATTCGCGTCAAACTTTTCATTCGTTTCAGTTATAAAATAAAATGGAGATAAAGAGTTAATATCTCATCTTTTTTATCAGAAAAAAAATTACTAAAAATTACATCTCGTTGCGCAGCAGGTATCGAAAACCTCCGATACACGTATCACCGTTATTGCTATATGCGTTTACGGAATATTCTGAATGCCAATATCTGCACCAAAAAAATCTAATAATATGAGAAACAATAATACATGCAAAATAATTACAAATAAAAGCAATTAATGGAAATTGTGCTTCAGAATATTGAATGTACTTCATTATACACTTTGATTTAGAGCACGGTTACTAGCAATGTAAAGAAAAACAAGTTCATTTCATGCATTGATTGTATAAACTGCTTTCATCTCATCTTAATTTACGTCTGCTTTTCCTTTATATATGCTATAAAACCAAAAATAAACGAAAAATGGAGAGTGCATGGGGATTTAACTTAATTGGTGCGATGAATTAACCAGAATTAGACATACTGGTGGTATATATAACACCCTGACCACCGCTGTTCAAGTTCGTACTTTCATTAGCCGTTGACGCAGGTGGTGGTGGCATTGCGAAGACCGTGTTGGTAGAGGCGCCTTGTGCAGCTCCACTTGTTGGTTGATTTGTTACAGTGTCATCTTCACTTCCGTCATCCTAAATTGAACAAATCATCAACAAATTCCAATTACACTCTATTCAAAAAAACCTATCTGTATCACCAACTTCTTAATACATATTTAATAAAATTATATGGTATTGTATAGCATAATAGAAGAATGATCACGTATTAGCTTACAAAAATTATGTAAATTTTGTAATTATCAGAAAATGTTCGAATGGTGAACGTTAACATTTTTAAATTACATGAGAGTGGAGCTCGACCATGTCGTCATGGTAAACATAGTTGACGATAATTAGAGCAATATTATCTGCACTAGCTTTCCCTGTGTCTATTACACCACTCGAATCGTTAATTATTGAATCATGAAGAGCAATATGAGCCATTGTGTGAACTTCAATTCACAGTTGCTTTCTCCCTTCTTTTTTCCAGTGGTTCCCCTCTCTCCCTTGTGGTAGCGCGGACCGATTTTTTCCCTGACTGCACCCATTTGGCTTTGTACTGAGGGAAACCATGGAAAGCCTCAGTTATACGGCCGGTCGGTAATGCAGGTATTCTGTTGTGTTCATCAGTCGCACTGACTCGATGGACACAGTAGTACAACCGTACATCCGGGCCTAACGCCGGCTGTCCCCACGCAGAGAGGCGTAACTAAGTGGACGACACCCATCCAAGCACTAACCAAAGTAAACGTTGCTTCGCTTTGGTGACCACCAGAGTCACATACCACCCGCGTGGGGACTGCCGCCGCGTCTTAAAAGTTTGATATCAAATTGTAATAACTCTTTTGCTATTAAATTTCCACCTTTCGATTCTACAACGCCGTGTAATTTATGAACTAGGTGCTAATGTTATTTTATATGCATATAAATCGAATGAATCCACATTAAGAGTGAACTGAATCAGTTTAAATGGCGTAAAAAGTAATGAAATTGAAATAGATACTTTTAGAAAATGTGTCTATGTATGCTTAGACACGTGTGTAAGTTTTTTGCATTATTCTTCCCACTCAAATATCAACCAATAGAATTGCACCATTTGACGTCCCGTGGTTCAATTTATACATGGTATTATACTGATGATTTGTTGATGTTTCCCTCTGGTAGTTGCTATATATAAAAAACAAAACATGATACGGTCAAATTAACGACAGACAGACAAATATGAAATTCTTATTTCTTAACTGTGAGTTTCGTCTCATAGAGTAATTCTATTAGCCGACATTTGGATCGGAAAAATTATCTTTCGGATACCACACGAGCTTCAAAATGATCTGGCATTTCCCTCAAGGTCCCCTGCAAACAAATGAAGTCATCAATTTTTTCAGGAAAAATCATTCGTGTTTCGCGCTCGTGATTCTTTAACCTGAAAAACTGGACTCCTTCATTGGTTTGCAACGAACCTGCCTGGAAGTGCCCGATAATTTCAAAGCTCTTGTGGTATTATAAGTGATTATTTTCCCAAACATGTCAGCCAATAGGACGTCATTTGGATGGAAAATCTCTGAAGAAATAGACCACAGAAAAAATAGACCCAAGTTAATTTTCGTATGGACTGTGAAGTTAAGTCGGTTTTAACACGTTTTGGATGTCTAGGCTTTTTTTTTCTTATCTATTTCTTGTGTGGACCATGTGGTAAGACCAAGAGGGCTTTGAACTGACAATTTTATCAGCTAGTTTTTACATAAAAAAAACAGCATCCAATCTAAACAACTTTTCGTCAAACTGACAGTTTGAATTTCATTATGGACTCCTCATTTCGCGGGTTTGAATGTCCTATTTCCCTTCCTCGGTGCATGTTATTCTTTCCGTCATCACTATACGGAAAAGTTCCATTTTTCTCCGTAAATGGCGGGAAGAATGTGGGTTATGTTATCCCGAAGATTCTCAAAAACAACAGAAACCTGAGGGACAGAATGGGCCACTTTCTGTTCGTTATTTGGGGAGTAAAATCGAACTTTCCGGGTAGGTATGACGGAAAACACTATGTGCAGCTCGGACGGGAAGACCTCTTTCGGCCCCTGATGCACAATATATTATTTTTTGAATGAAAACATGTAGCAATCCTCATAAAATTTTGCACATGCGTCAATCTTTGAGAGATGAATTCATTCGAAAAAAATCACGAGGGTCACGAGTACGCTTAAAAAAAATTATTAAAAATATGCTAAAAACCGGAAAAACTGCGTGCCCAGCGGGAACGTGCAACAATGTCGACAGAACCCATTCTCTAGGGAGAACGTGGCGGATACAAATGCATCGTGATAGGATTGGGCCTTTCATTCGTAGTTGAGTTTGATATATATAACGAAATGCAAAATTTGTGGATAATGAATAATGTTAAGAAATTACATGAAACAAATATTTACTAATTTTCAAAATTCTAAATACTGAGTTAAGACAAATAAATCCTCTTTAAAAAAAAAATTTCCATTTTCTTTCATTTATAATTAGGTCTATTGAATACTGAATTTATATATGGGCGCGGAGAGGCGATTTCGAATGGATTACTGACATTTTCTTTTTCATTTCGAAATCGAATTTAATATTTAATACTTCTTTTGGTAAATCGATCACGTTGCTGTAATACATAAAATTACATTTCCAATTGGAGCTAAAATACCATATACAGAATACGATACATGTATGATTTCATGGATATGGAGAAATATATTTTCTTGAAAAAAGAAAGGATAAACTAGAAACTATCATGGCAAAAGGTATGCAGGAAAATTTCACGGAGAAAAGTGTCAATTTTCATAAAAACAGTGTTTTGAACATATAAATATTTCAAATATTTCAGTGACGATAAATCCTTCTGATTTTTGCCTTCAACTAGAGTATTTATTGAATGGAAAACGATGAATAAAATTATTGGTCATTGTTTATCACTTTTTATTCAGCAGATAGTCGAAGTTAGCGAAAAAAACATAAGAACAATTTTCCTTAGCACATATTGAACTCCTGATGAAAGGGTTTTTTCATTAAAAATTGAATTATCAAATTTATTTCGCTTGAAAAAATTTTTAGAGAAAACAATTCGGTCTACAGGATCTAGATTTTTTTTATGAATCAGTTATTAGTGCAATTATCGGAAATGCGAAAACAACTTTCAGTGAACACTATTGAAAATTAAATAGGCGACAACAATTATGTCATTGTGGAGGATTTAGCGAAATGTATAGGTATATTTTTTTGCCATCAATAAATTGATGGAGGGCTTCCGAATGATTTTAACAATATATTTTTCCTCGTCAGGTTGGATCTATTATGAGTGTTAAATGGTCGTAGCGATTAAGCATCTCTTAGACTAAAATTTTCAAATTTAAAAAACGAATTCGATCCTGATATTCTGAGCTATATAATCATTTTACACTAAAATTTGAATATCTATAAAACCAATTGTTCAATTAAGCTCATTTTTCATACTATCCATTGTAGTGATAAACGGACGATTTCGTCGAAATTTGCAGTCTTAATAGCTTGATTTTTGTGCGGATGAAAGAGCGAACAACATTTTGTTTTTCATTAACATAAAAGTGTCATATAACTATGATTACCTACAGGCTGCATTTTCGAGTTTTTGATTAATTTCAATAGTGCCAAGCATGACGAAAAGAATGGAATTAAAAAAAAGGCGTACAACAATTTGAACTGAAAAATGAAAAAATCTAAATATCTCAAAAAGTTTCTAGGGACAACTATATATATTTTAATTGATAATGACAGGGGACATCGAGACAGAAATTTTCACATAAAAAAAAATGAATTCGGTTAAGTCAATTTTGAGATATTCCACATAATCATTTTACACTAAAAATTGAATATCTCCGGAACTAATCAGTCAATCCTACTCATTTTCAATACCATCCGTTGCAGTGATAAAAGGAGAATCTCGTCAAAATTTAAAGTTGATATCTCGATTTTTGCGGGGGTGAGAGTGCGTACAACATTTTTTTTTCAAAAACATAAAAGTGACAATAACTATGATTTTTTCCAGAGTTCATTTTCAAATTTTTGATTGATTCCAATAGAGCCAATCGTGGCGAAGAGAATGAAATAAAAAATAAACTGAATACCTTCATTAGTTTTGGAGATATTTCGAAAAAACGATTTATAAACAAATCACGATTTCTCAAAAACGGCTTGACCGATCTAGCAGAATTTTCATTCCATAGTTAGCCTCAACTCTTACCTACTATTTGACAGAATTTCTCTACGGAGATATACAAGTAAACGAAACGAGACATTTCCGCACAAGGTAAACGTAGCAGTAGCGTTCAAAAATAATTTAGAACATTCACGTTCCACGGATTTAGTTCAATAATTTTAGAAAACGATCAAATTAAAAAGACAAACTCCGTAGAAGCCTCCGAACGAAAGCAATAAAATCGCATGTAAAATCCAATCATACAATGAGTATCATACAAAAATTACATGAAATATAATATTACATAACGATCGTATTTTGAAGAAGGGAGGATTATATATAACCATAAAATGTGAATTTTTATACACGAATGTATCAAAATCATTTCAAAGAACACACAAAGCACACATACTTGAAATACGAAATTTAGATCGCTATTTACGCGATTTTTAATCTCGTACATTACGAGTGCGGAAGCGTAAATTACGACATAAAGAAGAAGAGAAGTGATTTACGGCATCAAACACATAATTTACGACAAAAAAAAAATTGCTGCATTTTCGAACCGATTCTATTGATCGAGCTGAAATTCCGCCTAGAAATGCTTTACAGCAATACTCATATTATGTCATGAAATTTTAGACTCTAAGCTTCAGTAGTATATGTATTTATTCCTTTATCACCATATATAGCCTATATTTAGCCTGTTACATTTGGTTGCGGCATTTTGTCTTCGCCGTGTCGCATTTGCCCCAGGAGCTGTAGGCCATGCACAGACTCTTCTGGTAACCAAGGAAAACCGTGGAAAACCTTGGTCGGCACGGTGCCCATCAACCAAGCTTTATCGGGAAATATACAGGGTGTAACTTCATAAGTGTAATACCTTCCAACCACGAGTTCAGGGACCCCCCCCCCCCCGAACACTAGAAAAATAGGAAAAAAAAATGCACTCGACCCATTTTAAATAATTAAAAATTAACGAGGGCCAATGATAGGGCTCAGTTACGGCGCGTAAGTGTGAGGGGTAGAAATCGACTGAGATATGACAACAGCGCGTGAGAGACGTTGTGAAATGAGAAAGGTAGTTGAGTACCACTGCTCAATTAGCAGAATATAAGAAATTGATTAATCTTGTTCTGTAATTATTTAATGTATTGCAGAACCATATGGAAAATTTAGTAGGATATCATAAAACGCACAAACGGTATATTTTTTCGTTGAATTCAGATCAACAGTTTGTAGAAAAATATTGAAAAAAGTATAATATTTCGATTGCCTGAAATTCATGTGCGGGCAGTCTCAGAATGGGACGACGTCGCGACCGGTCCAGAGTGAAGTGGGCAGGCGCTACATTCAAATTATTGCAACACAGATATGAAAAGAATTATCATGAAAGCCTTATTCACGTTCGTTGCCTCGTGAATGCGTGGCGAGGAAAATCAATAAACAATCTAACAAAATCACTCCCTATTGCAACGTAACAGGGGTGACTCAGTAGCCAAAAACCAAAAATTCAGAGGGCGTAACGTGCGTCATTATATTACACGCTCGTGCTGCGTATCCGCTCGGGTTTACCTCCTGGCGCATATTTTCCGTGGAAAACATACGTTGGAGGCAGTGGTTATTGACAGGGTTCGGTAAGTCAAGTACGCTCAAGAAAATATTTTCATAGTAAAATAAACTAAAATATTCCGCAAAATATGCACAAAATGGTCACTGAATATTTCTTGTTCGACTGTTAATATAATAGTTGATGTTATTTTATCGCGAATTTGTGTCGAGTTACTCTGATAGTGCGCAGGTAAATAATCTGGAATGGTTGGGTAAAAAATGTTGCCAACTTGTGTTACTAAAATATTATAATGGGCAACGTTGCCCGTTGTCTGCACTGATTTTTTATCATTTCAATAATCATTCAATAACTGTCCCAAAAATTTTAATGTTTTTTACGGATTGTAATGGCTAATACATGTTATCTGAAAAATATGTATCCCACTGAAGTGATGCAAAACCACCTCAATGGGGCAAATAAAATTTCGATTTTCTCACGTTCAGGAACTGAAACACTACCCCTACCCCTACCCTTCGCTTCGGTGCATGTAATACATGCTTAAGTTTGCTTGATGTGAAAATAACCCCTGCATAATATCTATCAAATAAAATCACAATATTGCCAAATAACTATCCTCAGTTTGATAATAATTGGCATTTCTTGCTTTTGAAGTGGAAATTTAGTGGTGTTGTGGCTCTCATGGTTATTCAACTTTACGTGAAAAAAATAATTCGCCCAATATCTTTCAAAGTACGAGTCCGATTGTTTAATGTGTTTTTTAAATATTCGTCGTGCTGTCTCCTATTAGCATCAATCATAATAGGAGTGCTCATATTCTTTTTCTGAAAGTTACATAATAGGTATAAAATTTGCAATTAACACTTGACATTTCGAATACTAATTTGTGTCATTGAGTCACACTTGTATGTTCAGTGAAGTATAGAACAACTGATATAAAAATGTTTTACTCTGCCGAAAAATTATACGGCGTAATTTGATCGATCTAATCGATTGTTTGATAACTATGATATCCGTATATCGTATATCTGCTCATTCTAATATCATATAAATTTCAATTAGGTCCTTTAAATTCATCTACAGTAATAATGTATATTTCATATATAACATTTTATTGTAACTTTATTGTATTTTAATGATAAAGGAATTATCAGAAACTTATGTTAACGATACATCGATGTTTCCACCGTTCGTTATTCTTTTATGAAAATTTCTGGTAAACTGGTAATCAACTTGATGTGAAAAAATATATCAGGTTTGAGTTACATCGATATTCGTGGTACGAAAATTTTGATACATTGTTTCGAAAAAGTTTGGAATTCATAAAAAAACGGAGAAAAAACAGTGAAAAAATAATTGTCCGTAGATGAACCGTCGTAAATAAAAAAATAATAGTAAAATTCAAAAATAAAAAAATATTTTCGCATGACTTTGATTAACAGTTTGCCAAAAAATCTGCAAGAAACAAAATTGAAAAATGATAAGAAGAAAACAATCCACCTTTAACTTCAGGCACTTGCTTATTATAACTACACAGAGCGCAAATAAAAACAACATTTTCAGTAAAATTGACGAAAAATTTCAGGTCCTTTTGTCTACTGGAAAGTTATTGAAGAATCATGTTTTTTCCAAACGCACATGAGTATATTGTTATCTATTTGCAAACTTTCGTCTTCTTCATTTTTCTTTTTCTTGAAGGTTTTTCGAGAGACTGTTACAAATGCGACATCAACAAATTATTCACGATGAAAATCGATATTTCGTTTGGGCAAAAAAAAATTTAATTTTAATAGAAAAAATTAGCGACATGCATGCGAACAGTGATAATCACAAAAAATTGTCCAATCCTAGAAAAAAACGGAAATATTAATGTTTTAATGTAAAATGACAAACGTACCTTTCCGAAACCATCACCCGGCCTTTCTCGCTGATTCTGGCCCTGCTATCATACAATAACATAAACAGAGTACTATTGCTAAAAATATGCTTCAATGTAATATTTTGTAAATGCTTATGTTTCAAGTTTCCCAAGTGATGTACATTATGTTCAACAAAAAAAATAATGCATATTATTTAGATACTCGTATTAAATGAATATTTTGTCTATCGAGGAAAATTAAACACTTTACGTTTTGATTATCAAAATATAGCTATGATATAATTCATTCTTTGTAGGAGTCTACTGCTATTAATATTGTGACACATCTTTTACCATTAATGACGACGATGAAATTTCATGTAGGCAAATTTTAAATACACGGAGAGAAAAATACTGGAAAAATACGTAAAAAGTTCCGTAAAAATTCATGTGTGAAAGGTAAACATGGGGCGAAATGTAAAATCGGAAAAAGTGCCGATCATTCAGAACGTTTTACCACTCGATCGGTAAAAAGTCACCTTTAGAAGTAGAAAAATTACGATACTCCGTTCCGTAAATTTTGCCGGGACTGGAAAGTATGATTCTAACCTCGCTTCGCTCGGTTAGATCGCAGTTTCCAGTCCCTACGAGAATAAAATATGGTGTGCCTCACGGAAATAAAGTATTTTCTGACTGATGTGATTATACTCACATTTCGTCAGAAAATACTTTACTCCCTAGAGGCACAATATACTAATTATCCTTTCAACAATAATAATTCGCCGAGTGGCGTGATCCGAACTTAGACAATGATTCGTGATCGACTATGACCAACAGTCGTACTACCAACGCTGTCTAGGAATTTTTCAATTCCGTCACGTAAAAATTACGGTACGTCACGTAAAATTTAAGTGAAACTTACTCGGAATAATTTTTACCGGAACTGTGGTAAATTTTACAAGTTCGTAAGAAATTACGTGACAGTCCCGTAAATTTTCCAGAGCAAATAATAAAATTTACTGTTCGTCCCTCATTTTTTCCCGTAAAAACAAGGAAATGACACTCCAGCCCACGATTACGTGATTAGTCACATAATTTTTCCTGGGTTTTTCTCTCCGTGTAGACAAAACTCGATTGCTCATTCGGGAAAAATTAATTAAAGTGGTCCATTTACACTTCAACTCAAGTCATACGATATTGGAAATAACAAATCAGTAAATATTTTAAAAAGATACGGTACAATTTTCAAAGGCCTGTAATTAGAAGAACAACATGTACAATGAACAGCAAAAAAAACATCTAGACTGCAATTACATCCAAAATGGTAAATGAATAAGGATTGAATGATTTTTAATTGCGAGGCGTGAGGGGGAATGTCTGAAAAAAAAATAAGTTAGGTTCTGCATCTACTACTACTATCTATTGAACACCATCTTTGGGTTAAATTCCATCTTTGTTGGTGTATTTCAGAATTTTTTCCAAATTGTTGAATTCCAAGGCAAAATTACAGGAAAATAATTAAAAGTAGGCAGGTTACTAGTTACTATTATAGGGGAAACAAATACATTTGATAGTCAATAATAATTAAAAATCAAAATGGACTGTCGGCAGATCTCTTGAAATCAATATTTCCCATCAGCCACCGTATAATTTTTATTCTTTTATCATTATTTTTTTGTAACCACTGGAGGGGGTTTCTGCAACACATTTGCCAACTCAAATTTACAAATATCTCAGGCTCACAATATAAAATCAAAACCAAAGGCTTCATTGCATATATAGTACATGCGGACCTCAATGTGATGCATCCATATGATTTAATTTTGCAAATGACAGCTGATTTGTTATTTCGAAATAATTTGATTTGAATATGGACCTCGCTTTTATATACATGAGTATTCAGCATATCGTATATGATTAATTTTCATTCAATTTGAGCGTCATCTCACATAAGAACCAAAATCGTATTTGTTGTTCTCCTGTGGATTGATATAAATTAGTTTTCCATCACTACTCCGCCGCCAATATTTGATTTTTTAAAAACACACTTTGGCTTTGAAAACTCCTACGCAATGAGTTAAAAAAATACTAGGACCAATTATTCATTATGAATAGCGTACGACCCAGATTTTGTAATATGATTTATGTTCTTCAGTCATCTTAACTACAAAAAAGTGAAGTATATAAAAAAATAAAATGCCTACACCTTCTTAATGCCGCTGTGTAACTCACTGATTTCTCTTTAGGACAGCAGTAAGGTAATGGAGGTGTGTATGGAAGATTTCCCAAGATGATTTGTATGGCGAAATAACGAAGTCAAAAATAATTAAAAAGGAAAATGTTTCAGGATACAGTAGTAGAGTTTAAGGGAAAAATAATGAAAAGCAGATGTTCAACATAGATGGTTATATTTTTATGACATCAGCCCAAATTAAATTTTCGTAATGGGCCCAACAGTTTTCGTCTTGGGAATAGTGAGATGAATGGAATAGAGTCATTCATGAAGTGGTTCTTTAACGTTTGTGCGTTAATATGAATAAAATAGGGAACAATTAAAAAAAACCTAACTTAACATTTCTGTTTTGCTACACACGCACGTACACGGAGAGAAAAACACTGGAAAAAATACGTAAAAAGTTCCGTAAAAATTCATGTGTGAAAGGTAAACGTGGGGCGAAATGTACAATCGAAAAAAGTGCCGATCATTCAGAACATTTTATCACTCGGTCGGTAACAAGTCACCTTTAGAGGTAGAAAAATTACGATACTATTGATTAGATCGCAGTTTCCAGTCCCCACGAGAATAAAATATCGTGTGCTTCACAGAAATAAAATATTTTCTGACTCATGTGATTATACTCACATTTAGTCAGAAAATACTTTACTCCCTAGAAGCACAATAGACTAATTATCCTTCCAACAATAATAATTTGCCGGGTGGCGTGATCCGAAGTTCGACAATGATTCGTGATCGGATATGACCAACAGCCGTACCACCAACGCTGTCTAGGAATTTTTCAATTAGGTCACGTAAAAATTTCGGTACGCCACGTAAAATTTAAGTGAAACTGGATAATTTTTACGTTACTCGGAATAATTTTCACCGGAACTGTGGTAAATTTTACAAGTTCATAAGAAATTACGTAACTGTCATGTAAATTTTCCAGAGCAAATAGTAAAATTTACTGTTCGTCTCTCATTTTTTCCCAAATTCTCCAGTAAAAAAAAACGAAATGACACTCCAGCCCACAATTACGTGATTAGTCACGTAATTTTTCCTGTGTTTTTCTCTCGGTGTAGGGGAGATTTATGCAAAACGGACATTCAGGCCAAAATAGACACCGTGAAATTTTTTTGATTCTCCTGATTTTTTCATTTTTTTATTTCCATAATTTTTTTTTGTTTGAATGACTTAAAAAACACAGAATTAAAGGCTCATAGGAATAATGGATTACTATAGGACATAGACGTGGCTATAGAGATCGCGCTCGGATAAATGAAAATTGAGACCGCAAGGTTCAATTTTTCAAATAAGAAATGTATGCAGAAGTACCAAATATAATGAACATTCAAAATCTAATGTACATTCCAATGAATTTGGAGGGTGTCCGTTTTGCTCCTACCCGTCCTAAAAAATATTTTCATCGATAGAGCTTGTCCCTTCTTGTGGTTATATTCAGAGCCATTTGAAAATGCTCGAGCATATTTTCTTGAGAAAATAATATATTATGCACCCCCCGGGAGAAATGTGTTTTCTGATGAATATCACATTATATAATGACATGAGTCAGAAAATGTGCATATGCTATTTGGTGTCCCAAGGGATAAAAAGCGCGATTGAACCGAGCAAAACGAGGTTAGAATCGCGCTTTTTACTCACGCTGGGACATAAAATTTTTTTTTTTTTCTTAAGGTGTCCGTTTCCCCTATATTTAAAAAGAACTGTTATGGAAGTTATTGAATGTTCCTGCCGTTGACTTTCACACAAAAAGTGTAATCTTCTTCGAAAATTTGCTACGATTGACCAAATAACAGCATGTCAAGTGCAGTTAGCCGCATTACTAATTTGCCATTGTAAGTCCTGTGACTTTGTCGGTTGACTTCTATAAACAGCAGCCTTGAGATAACTTCATAAATAAAAATCTAGTGAAATAAGATTTGACGAAGTGGACGACCTCCAATGTTATTAGGAAATGCCCTCACATCTTCAGTAAAATGAGGTGCTGTTTTGTCTTGTTGGAAACAAATTCTCAACCTAATACGTAAAGAGACCTTTTTGAACAATGTCAACAATTCTGCCTGGAATCCTTGAACCTATCCCTCATGTATCACACTTCCATCAAAAAAGTATCCCACACCATCCATTCGTTTGACACCATTGATGGTAAAAGAAAAGGCGCAAAAATAGACAGAAATCGCATTCATCTCACTAAATCCACTACTTTCATAAGACGCTAATAGTTAGTCTCATTAAACAAAATTAACTTAGGCTTGTACCATAGAAAGACCAACAGTTATGTTTAGAATTCACATGTCATTGTTTTCTCTCCGTGAAAGCTAACAACTTCTGTCTAAAACATTTACAAGTTCAATTTTTTGCTTCCGATTGGAAATGTAAAAATACGAAGTTTGAGAGGCATGTGTATATGTGGAGATGGTTAACTGACGATTTATTTTCACACAAGAAGAAGAACAATTAGGTAAATGAATTTCCGAAAATGTTCAATTTCGCCAGTTCATAGGTGTTAATATGGACTCGATTTATGCTGAATTTCAGTCCAATCGGTCAAGTACTTTTTGAAATATCGAGGATTGTTTCTGAAAAGTTTTTCTGAATAGCTGGGAAACTGTCGAATCGATTTCATTTTTTTTTTCAAAGATCTTCGTCTCAATGTGCTCTATGTAGGTAAGTTATATATATGTGTTCCTACGAAATTTTCATGATATTTCAATTTTTATGTTTTTCCAAAAAAATCGTTGTACGCGTTCTCTGATTTTTAAAAACCAACCTATTTATTGAAATTTGACGGAAAGTTTTCATTATTACCACAATATTTCGTATTGAAAATGGGCTGGATCGGATGATTCATTCAAAAGATATTTAACTTTGGAGCGGAAAGGATTTGCTTGAATATCGCAAAAACCACTGGATTGATTCAGTTTTCTTCTTTTGAAAATATTCGTTGAAGTGTGCTGAATTTAGATCAACCAAAGAAATGTACACGTTCGAAGAAAAACGTGAATAAATTTTCGTTCTTCTGTTTTTCGGAAGAATTCGTTTAAGCGCTGCTTGATTTTAAAAAATCAACATATCAACTTGTTTTTTTTTAATCGTTGTCAGAATAGCTACGTATCGATTTGGAAGCGTTCTACCAATTTTATTGGTCGCAATGGAGAATCAGAAAAAGAAACTAACGTATAAAATAGGGCCTGGCAACCCGGGCTTATCGGACTTACGATGAAAATTTATTAATTTCCCATTGTGATTAATAATGGGAACCCCGAAGGATAGAACTGAGATTGCTCCTAATAAATGAGAAGTGTGTCGGAGATTTTCGATGAAAAACGATACTCAATGGAAAAAGCGGTTTATATGATTCAATATCATATACTGAAAGCGTGAAAAATTTGTATTTTTCGTGTTTAGAGTTGCAATATATGAGGGAACATAATAATTGCCGAACAACATTTTCGAAATACATTCTCCAAAGATTTTCATTGCAAATTTCAATTTTTAAATTTTATGTTCAAAATTGAAAACTGACACGTTGCGCCAAGTCTGCCGGGTCAGCCATTTTTGTTCGACTCGCCCTCCACTCTACGTGGTTGACAGGAACATTCTCACCACTAGGGCTTATTCAACAAAAGATAGCTAATTGGCTCCTCATTAAGATTTGGCGATTATCCCGGCCATAGCAATAGGCTGACCCTGGGTTAAATGTCTACTGCCAAATAGGCTTGGACAACTACTTGTTTTTGTTATTGTCTGGCCTAACAAATCAGTTGGGATACCCTCTCATTGTGTTTTTGTGTGCACATGAAATAGAATAAATGTAACTAATAGAAGGTATTTCGATAATAATTATTGATAAAAGTGTGAACCGTAAGCAGTTGGGTCATAGAAAAAAGATAATTTGCTGATAGACTTTATGAATAGTTTCACAACTCGAAAATATGCCTTACTTACCAATATAGCATACACTAATCATAAAATAGTCACTACATAAAGCCTAGCAGAAAGAGATAAAATATATTAACTTAAGAGAATTCTAAAGTGCAATAGTAACATCTAAACGGTGATAAATTTAAAAAAATTGTTATCAATCGTTCATAAACTTGTAGTAATGCAGTGCAAAAACAACAGCAGTACTATTCTTTTGCATGAAGAAAATTGTTGGCATAAAGCGTAACTCGTATACCTATTAGACGTCACATACCTGCATCACAGAACCTATGGTTTCGTGTGTAAATACAAATAATAAAAATTGTACATGCAGCCCAATCGATTATCGATATTACAATTGATGTATTCACTTTCTGTAGTTTATAAACGTTCGTTGTATTTGTTCGTGATAGAATGCTTCCATGAGTTTAATCAGTGAGCCCACAAGTGTCAAACTTCCCTCAAATTGTCATCGAATAGGAAAATTTGAAGTATCAAATAAATTATTCACTCATTTCATTATCATTTGAAGTATATACATCTAATAGGAACTCCCAGAATTATGATGAAAAGGTATAACTTACGTGTAAGTTGTGATAAACTCCAGTATCTTCTGGTGGAGTGGGTTTACATTTTCCGCAGCAGAAATTGCAGCAACAGCATAAGCAGCAGCAACAGTAACATCCAGTCAGGAATGCACAAACGACAAATAGAGCCTGGAAATGAGAAAATTTTTAATAATTTTAAAACAGTT
Source organism: Fopius arisanus (assembly GCF_000806365.1). Lineage (NCBI taxonomy): Eukaryota > Metazoa > Arthropoda > Insecta > Hymenoptera > Braconidae > Fopius > Fopius arisanus. The sequence goes on from NW_011887819.1 coordinate 139,580, forward strand.
ATGAAAATATAATTTGTATAGGAATAGAAAGGAAAAATTCTCACCTTGCACCATCCAGATGTAACAACAAAGTACGCATTGACATTCTCCTCACCAAATTGCTCAGACACATATAGACCGAGAGACCCATAGTTGTCGTAAATGTTGCGCTTTGTCAAATCAGTCAGTATAGCATGCGCCCGATTTATTTCCTTAAACTGTCATATAATAATATTCAATTTCATTATTCAAAGGTCTGAAAATTTTTCATCGGTATTCATTGCAGATAATCACCGCGAAAATGGATATTTTACCTTTTCAGCAGCTTCTGGATTATTTGGATTCTTATCAGGGTGATATTTTAACGCTAATTTTCTATAAGTTTTTTTTATTTCTTCAGGTGTTGCGGTTTTAGTGATTTCCAATGTTTGATAGAGAGAATCCCCAGACGTTCTGTAAACATAATGATTGATTTGCCATGAAGAAGTTTGAACAATCATCCCAATCGACGCTAGGGGAAAGAATCTTTAGAGAGGAACCACCCCAGAATAATGAACCCAATGACATATTCTCCATATTGGCCATATTGAAATAATGCCATTGCGTAAAAAAAAATGTATAATCAAATATACTTCGTGATACATATTAAGTAAGATTGTACGTATAAATATATATATTTTCCAATATGAGATATAGCTCAGACTTCAATTCAATTCTCTTTACGATTCTTCTAGTTCGGCCTAATCAGTATATTTAACAATGATGAATCATAAATAATCTTTGAAGCTGACATCATAAAAACTTGAATAACAAAAAGAAATGTCCCATACATAATCTTATATCTATTATACACTTTTTTCAAACAGAAAAAATATTTGATTATGAAAAAAATATACTTAATAGTATAATAAAGTACAGTAGTAGTACATGAATATATAATAACAGCGTAAACTACACGATCAGATATATTGATATTATATAAAGTTCGAAAGAGATACTATCAAGTATCAAAATCAATTGGAGTAGACGCAACGCCTTTATGATGGGCTCGAAATAACCAAGCTTATTTGATAAATTTAAAATTTGGTATGTTTGACACGTGCTGTATTGATTTTAATACTTTCTGAAGCCGCAAAACTTGCCACGATTACGGGATCACCTTCCATTTTTGTCAAAATACTAATGAGCGATGTAACAATAATAAAAGTTATATTCAATAAGCAGTGCTTCAGCAAGCAAAAGAAATGGTGCACACCCGAGCAAATCCATTCAAATCATATTCTGATTTTAATAGTTGACAAACATTCATCTCTGTATAAGACACTCAAAATATTCAGTAGAAAAACCTTCACGCTGCGGTAGTGAATGGTTAGAACAGAAATTTCTATAGAAGTGATTTTTTTTTTAGACAAGAGGATGATGAACATCGTAATATTGGCACTAGTCATTATTCACACGTGAGAATTAGAAAATACTTTCATGACGAACAAGCCTCAACTGTGGACACTGATTTCCTTGGGCGTTATCAGGGGGTGCAAAATACTTACGACATTTTTCTTCGATCCATGACGTTATTACAAGTGTGTATAACACAATATTTGACAAGATTAATAGACTTCTAGAGTCTACAGTTTACCAACTACTTCACCGTCTAACTCTATTTGGGTTTAATTGTATTTAATTAAAACCAGATAATTCACTATTCCAACATCTCTGTTCGATATAGGTGCCGGAGGAGGCATACACCAGACATAAACGACAATCGCGCTGGTGCAAATCTGCGTCTGTAACTCTAACAGCCGCGCAGCAACCCACCAACCAAATTCAATATTTTAGTTCCGTCCAAACTCACACGACGGAGCAGGTATAGCTTTTCTCAAAATTAACCGCCAAAGCACAAATATAGTGAATAATTGAGTCGGTGGATAAAACATTTTCATAAAAATTGACGGCTCATTCGTTAAAAAAATCAATTTTAGTGGTATAATATAGTTTTAACACCAGCTAAAAATTTATTGCAATGATAAAAAATTTATGGTAATTATCCATGAGAACATCTCAGCACCTCATCTCGGCACTAACAATGAGTGCTGGGTATACTACCCGTACCCAACTACAAGTATTTGATTTAATTAAAATTATTAACAATATAATTCTCTTAGTCATTATGTTTCGCTGTGGACGCCCGGTGGTGTTGGTGGCGGCAGGAGCGAGTAGGGGGGTGGGGCTTTTTATTTGAGCACAACTGTCCATGGGTAGTGACAAAGGAGAGAGCACAGCCGTCCATAAATTGAGTTGCCCATTTTCACTATTGTCCATCACCCGAACTGTGCATGGAAAGTTTTGTCGGTCTGACAGTGTCGGTAGAGTAGAAATAATATTTTTATTATCTACGACCGATGTGTCTTGTTAGAAGTTATCAATGCAGAAAGATGGCAGCAAGAGAAAAACAC
>NW_011887819.1:145721-147033 GCF_000806365.1 Fopius arisanus
GGAAATTCCCCAAATCTGGCGGAAACTCCAAACTCTTTCCCGAACCTCCTTGCGTTCTCCAACAAAAGAGAGTCATGTGACAGGATCCAAAATCCCACGATGAGTCCGAGATGAGCGGTGAAACATGGCTCGATATAATGAAAACATTAATAAAAGCAAAAACAGTATAAAATGAACTTTTATAAAAGACAGAGTCTTGCCTCGCCGATGGTTACTTCTCGTCTGGACATTCCAAAAACCGACGAACGGTCGAAATCAAAAATACCACGTTACAATACATACCTAAAAACCTCGTCGCGGACTAACTCCTCAAGCCGAGGCGTTAGCTACCGTACCGATGGCTGTGTGGCACAGGGGGTGCTGCGTCAACGGTGCCCCCCGCATACCAGCGACTTACGGGGGTATTTTGCTAAGCCCCAGGCATATTAGGCTCTACTCGGGTGAGACCGCGTCACCTAGATACTCCTGGAATTCATATGGAGAAAAATAACTGTAGGAATTCAGAAAAGATTCCTAGGGCCTCAATGAACCAGGAAGAAGAAGACAAGCCGGTGATAGCAAGAGCCGGACTAAGTACAGCGGTGCTGCAAGGTGGCGCTATAATAAAGAGTACGCGGCTCGCAGGGCTCAACAAGCCCAAAGAGATGGCCCCCGAGGGGGTCAGTCGGTGGAGCTGCAGAGTGGCAAACGTGATGCCCTCGAGCAGGACTGTACGGGCCAGAGGAAAACTACTGGTGCAACTAGTCCTTAGGGATTATAGCAACCGCATTCCAAGCGGAAGTTCTGATACTCAAAAAGTGCTCAGAGCTTCTGGTGTCTCCGATGACAGTCAACAAACACATTTTTCTGTGGCGAGATAGTCAAGCCGCTATAAAAGCTCTCCTCAAATCCAGTGTTGACTCTAAGTTGGTCTGGGAATCCATGGAGAGCCTGGAAAAAATGGGGACCAGCAACAAAGCGACCCTTGTCTGGGTCCCAGGTCACGAGGACATCCACAGCAACGAAATGGCAGACGTGCTGGCGAAGCAGGGGGCAATAAATGTGGACGAGGCTTCGCTCGTGGGAGTCCTCCATGTCGTGCGTATAAGCCACATAAAGGAAAAGCTCCGACGTGAACAATCGGAGCAGTGGAAAGACACAAAGACCTGCAGGAAGGCCAAGCCTGGCCACTACAACAAGGCTGCTCACAGGACATGACAGATTTAAAGAACATTGCAGAGTTATAGGCATGCTCTCGGTGGGTGGTGCAGATTCTGTAATGAAGCAAAAGAGGACAGTCTACACATCTTATGTGACTGTCCGGCTCTAGCAG
>NW_011887819.1:157963-159595 GCF_000806365.1 Fopius arisanus
CCGGGCCTTAAGACGTTGAAGAGGGGTGGAGTCCAATTAGAAAGTTCATACCTTACGTCTATTTGAGGGAATAGATTTCGTACCACCTGGTGGTCAACGATTGAAGGAGATTCTTGCAATAAATCAATTTCTGAGTCAGTTTCTCATTGGCTGTTCTTTTGTTCCATTACAGCGGTATCTATTTTACCCTTGGCTGTTTCTACTCTGCCTTTGTTATTTTCGTCTTCCTCGCTTCTTTCTGTTTTTACACACTCAGGATGCTTGTCAATCAATAAACTAGGAACTTTCCGGTAGACTGACATCGGCAGCTTTGTGGCGAAATGCGAATCTACTGTTATGAAGGTTGTAAGGTTGATTCCCTAGTGAATCGAATTTTTCAACAGGCACCCATGAAGAATAGAGTAAGGAGGCCGAACTCTGTTCATTCGGTATTCGATCCGAACCAGACTCGTAAAATGTTGTATATGGCATTAGAATCGCCCGGTTGCAGGATGATGGGTGGGAGATAGCAGCAAGTGGTGGGGCCTGATGTAAACTGATGACGTGTTTGGTTCCACTTGATAAAATAGCTTCATATTTATCTAATATATCCTCTCTAGAAAAATGCAGCTCAAACAAAACCTCAGTATTTTTAGCAACTCGATCGATTACCTCTTCTTATTTTTTTCTCAAAAGAAAATTCTAAATAAGACAGATTATGTAGTAACTCGCCTTCTTCTGTACTGCAATTCCTAGCAGCTCCTGTGGAAAAACGAATATTAATACAAACCTGATGTGGAAATTTAAATAATCTTTTATTACGCACTCCACCCGATTTATTGTGTCTTTTATCGTTTGCTGTTCCTGATTTACATCCAGGAAATGTACACACCCTCCTCATCTTTGTTCTCACCAATAGCTTTCAACTATTTTAGCGGGAATAAAAAAACATCTAATCGGCCAATTTAACAATACCAACGCTGCATGAATACAATTTTCAAATCACAACAAAGCCACCAATACATGAAACATCTATTATGCGCATGTGAGACCCAAGCGACGTCAGCGCTATACGGCGCTATCTAGAGGAACTACATTCCCTCACCCCTCTGTGTCACACATTCGGCCTCCTTACTCTATTCTTCATGCAGGCACCAAAGAACAGGAGGTTGTTAATAGAGTAACCGCCTTTACCGACATATAATTGTTCCCGTGTGAACTCCTGTTCTATAGGGGGCAAATGCGGTACAGTGCGGGATCTACAGCCGCATGCACAGGGAGAAAATAGGATCGATTAGCATTCGTATGGAGGGCAGAAAGAAAGCCGTAATAATAACAACAAACCATTTCTGCAGCTTTATATCAATTCACAAATGAGAAAATTGCAAGCATAAATGTCCACATGTGACAGCATCATATTCTTGATAATTTTTAACTTTGTATTTCATAATACTACCGCCACCGAAAGAATGAATCGACTCCTCAGGTGAATACAAATTGCCACAGCTGTCAACGTAGATAATTTCCTGATTCTTCGTTTTATATGCACTCCAATGAGTGCCGTGGCCATCTTCATCATCAAGATTAACTATAGCCGATTTACCTTTCCAGCCTCCCTTTTCATGAGATTGGCATAATTTATCAAGTTACCAT
>NW_011887819.1:160375-162630 GCF_000806365.1 Fopius arisanus
GGACAATCACCATAATTGGTGGAAAAAGGCCCAGGGGATAAGCACTAGCCTGGTCTGAGGAAAAAGGTGAAAAAAACAGTACTCGGACAGCGACTAGTGACGCTAAAATACCTTAAAGTTAATAATTAAGATATAAGTTAAATCCGTGAAGTAAGAATAAAATTAATAACATAATATGAATCAGGCCTCAATTTGCGAGTTGAGCAGTGATTTCCAGCAGGAGAAAATAAGAAGCCTGGAAAACTCTAAATTTCGCTCACATTTATCTGAGCGATTTTTAGTAAAACCAATCAAATATTCCGGAAGCTAGGAGAAATTCCGGGAAGAGTTATAGGAAGAATATCTTTAGGATTTAAAATCAATGTAATCATTATTTTCTACAATTGGATAATTCGTATTTGAGCAATTTCTAGAATTGAGTGGACGGTTGGTGAGTCTGGAGACTCCCGGAGTTCACAAAACTCCGTGCATTTTGTTCAGTTTTTTTTTCTTTGGGAGTCAACCATATCATATTTCATTGACAAGTATTCCTCAAGTTGAATATTGTGATTATAGACCCGAACAGAATCATGCTTTATGTTGAATAAATCATACGGATTTGTTAATTGCATTGACATTAGTTCTTTACTTTTCTAGCCCACAAAATCAAACTGAGCAGTGGAGGTTAATATTGTAGGCTCGAACAAGTGAGTAGAACGACGACTATAACAGACACCTCCAGTCGAATGTCCACATTGTACGTAACTGAGGTCCACAGGACCGTCGCAGCGGATGTTTTCAGAGGGAAAATAATCTTGAGAAAAGTCAGTGAAATTGTGAAAAACCTAGTTGCCATGTCACAACCTTCAAGACGAAGAACTCTAATACTGAAGGTCGTCCTTATAGTCCCTCCCCTCCAATGGGAGTGGTAGGGGTGCGAGGAGTGGGTGGATGGGACGGGGAGTCAACCAATCATTCTTTTAATTGATCCGGAGCATCGTTTTTCAGATAGGGCTCACTTGATATCATCTGTTCCTGTTGAGGCTGTTAGGATTTTACGGAACTCTAGGCCTTCTCGGTGCTTTCTTCCGAAATATCGTTGAGATTTGGCCAAAATTATCAGCTACCATTGCTGAATTTCGACAAGGTTACTAAAAAAAAGAAAGTAAACAAGAAAATGGTCCCGCCCCACTTTCATCCAATACTGTACGTGCAATTATCATCAGGGATCCAAATTGTCGTAAAACAAATGCTCTGTTTATTCTTCTCACCCATCCCATCGGACTGACATTTCAAAACGTCCACGCTTACTCCATGTCCTAAATCAGCAACAATATCAGTTTTGAAAAAAGTACTGGCAAAACTGAAAGTGATTAGCTATTTTTCATTCAATGATCATGAAGAGGTGGTCAAAGTCAAGGAAAATCATTTTAATTTTATCATAATATTAGATGATGTCGCGTGTGAAAAATAGGTAATATGCGATTATTCTTTTGCATGCGTCACCATCAAAGTGTAAACTGCTTCTGTCTCTACCAGACCCACGGAAGTATTCCAAATTTATTTGCGATCTTTCGTCAGGATGAAATGAATTTGAAACACATTTTTTGGGACTTTGAAAAATGATATCATTAATTTTCTAGTGGATAAATGCCATACCACGGTGGTAATGGACAAGGAAGACTACTCCACAAAACGTAACATAATGTAGGGTGGCACCAGAGCCTCAACAACACTCAGAAGAGATCCGCCTCAGACAAAAAAGCGAAAAAGGAGAGGAAGCAGCATTTGATTATCATTATAAAGGGGAACTCCCAACAATCCTCAATCGTGAACGAGTCGAGCTGAAGTTTCCAAGAATATCTTAGAACAGAACAGAATAGCAATAGTATTTTCAGTATTCGTAGAAGAGGCTGATGAATCATCCGCTCAATCTGGTGACAAGCAGTTTCATTTGGATTCAGGTTTGGCATCTTTGATTTTGCATAAAAATTCAGGAACAGCGAATGTTACATCAGCAGATCGATCAACCTCGATTGTACTATGTACCGAGCTTTTATCGTTCTTACCAAAAGTAGCAAGAAAAAGCTGCTAGAGAAAGCGGCGACACCTAATGCTGCCTGAAGGAGCCGAGCGAAAGATACTAGAACATCGGACGACGGCCAATCAGGCCGCTCTGAAAGTGAAGGAGACCAATCATATAGTGTGAAGAAACATAGTACAGTGAGACCATGTTTCGGAACACTATGATAGCTGTCACTTAATTTGGAAACCCA
>NW_011887819.1:163755-165636 GCF_000806365.1 Fopius arisanus
CCTCTCTCAATAGGGATACTGTGTATCGGCCAGGAAGCATATAATTAAAAATTAGAAAAATTAACGAACGCCTTACGTAATGGTTAAATATCTCCGGCCAAATAGGCTCGGCCCTGAGCGGGCGAACTCAAGACGACCGCCAGTTTGAATTGGTTGGGGCAATATTTGGAACAATATTTGGAATAGTTGATACAAGTCCAAGATGAAATAGATGATCACGTTATGAAAATTTTCGTTACTCGTTTGTTTTTTGGTGTAAGTTGATCCCTTTCTCTCGCAACCGCCCCTCTCTCCACAACAGCACATATGGTGGAATAGGCATTCGTGGCTTCTGCCTTAACCCTTTCGCTGAATTAGGCTTAAGTTTGTTCTAGTGTAAATTTCACGTGGCTCATTTCTCGATTACGAAAATGAGCTGACGCCGGGCAACCTTTTAAGGTCCCAAATTTGTTAGTCGACGAAGAGGCAGCAGGAACGAAGACTTTTTTTTAGTAGGAATAGTAGTGTAGCGTATCTCCCTTTGATGCGAATAAGAAAACGATCCTCTCAAAAAAAATAACATGGAACTTGAAATTAGGCTCCTCTCCCCCGAACACATACCAATAAGATCCCCCGTTTTCAAAATTTTTGCTTCATTTGAATAACACCGTAATTACAGTTTAGTAAGAATTTTTTCATTTCAAAAGTGAAAAATTTGTCAGTGGCTCCCGCACCTCAGTAAGCCGATACGACGAGAAGGCGACAGTGAATAGCGAGCAGTGGTGCCCAGGTGGGGAAATCCAAGCTTGAACGATGGGTCCAAGCTTGGATCCAAGCCTGGAATAGATAAATAAAATAATAATAATAATAATAATAATAATAATAATAATAATAATAATAATAATAATAATAATAACAATCAATTAGTTACAGATATAATAAATTACTGCGTATGTTCGTAATAAGGATTAAGAGTCGTAGAAGAAGGGAGAGGGGGGAGGTCGAGAAAAAGTAACTTATGTCAATGAATAATGTAAATTAAGTAAATAGTTATTGATGTTAGTTACATTCAATAACTATGACGTTATTCAACAACAGTATTTCTATAAAGTTGACATATAGTTTATATGCACAATTAAAAATGACAAGTTATAAGTGCGTGTTAGCTCACCATTCGCGGTTGTGCGCTGCTGTGGACAGCACGTGTTTATCACCTGCTCCTATACAGCAAACTAACTTTTTCTCCCAATATCTCCAAAGTATCATAATTCTTCTCGGTTGTTCATTAAGTGAGTGTAGTTAACTGAGGGTGTCCCCTCAACTAAAAAATACCCTTCTGAACGCTAACAAGCGAAAAATCCAGATGAGTACTACTCAAGCCAACAAAAAAAGAAGTATTACTTCGGGATCTCAACCCACTCAGACTGTTTCGCCACGTGCTTCAGTGAGAAAAGGTCAAGAAGATGAAACTACTGAGTTGATCTCTAAGGATTACACTCCACCCATCATCGTGGAATCTAAAAACTGAGAGGTAAAGACTTAATCAACCTAATAAAGAGCAATGCTGGCAACCAAGATTTCAGAATCAAGTACCAGGGTTCGACGTCGTCAATCCAACTCAAATCGAAGGCTGACCATGCTAAGATGGTGAAAACTTTCCTAGATGCCAATCTTAAGTTCTATACCTACGGATTCAAGCAAGATAGACTTAAGAAATTCATCATAAAAGGACTGCCTGCATCGTTCTCTGAGGAGGACATAAAGGAGGACCTTGAAACCCATGGAGTTGATGTAATTGTAGTGAGACAATTCATCAAAAAAAAAATAAAGAACCGTTCTCAACCATAAAACTACCCATATACTCAGTTACAGTGTCACCAGAATCATCACTTGCCAGCTTCT
>NW_011887819.1:171921-175068 GCF_000806365.1 Fopius arisanus
CAGAATTATCACTCATAATTGCTGAATATAATGCCAAAGTTATACTATTTTCAGAAACGAAATTAAGTCCTGATATCAAAAAACTTAATTTACCAAACTTTGTATTCATCGGAGAGGACAGATTACAAAAGGTGGGTGGTGGAGTGGCCATAGCCATTCACTCTTTAATCAAATATAACACTCTTCCTCACTCCATTAAATCCAACACGGAATATGTGGGAGTAGAAATTTTTTTAGATAGTAAGTCCATCCACTTATATTCTATATACAATCCCCCGAATATACAGTTGGACGATGAACTATTGAAAATTCTGCTTAAGCGAGGCTGCTCGGCTATAGCAGCGGGAGATTTCAATGCCAAAGATAAGGCTTGGACTCCAGTTGATCCGAACACTTCCGGTAAAATTCTCTCAAACCTTACCTCATCTTCAAATTTAATTGTTTTCGCTCCCGATGAACCAACCCATTATCCGCCTAATTCAAAAACTCCATCCACCATTGATTTACTACTAACAAACAACCAACAATTAATCTCAAATTTTCAAGTTCTTCATGAATCACCATCTAATCACCTACCTTTATTGTTCTCGATTTTCGGAAAAACTACTGTTGTTAATTCCATCAAGAGATACAACTTCAAGAAAGCCAACTGGAATAATTTTAGAGATCAACTGGACAACTCACTAATTTTTGCCAACCCCTCCTGTATATCATCTAATCTTATGGATCAAAACATAGATATACTTAACCCTAATTTACTTAATCAAACACCCTAGTATTTCCTCCCCATCGTAAACCCACTCCATTACCAGATCACTTGATAAAATTAATTAAACAGAAAAATAAACTTAGGAACTACTGGCAAAAAAATAAGGAAAATTTCTGGTTCAAATCATGGTTAAATAAGCTAACTAAAGAAATCCACACCAAAATTATTGAATGGAAACAGAACGAGTGGGATAACAAACTAAAAAATGTTTCTCCCAAGGATCACACCATCTCGAGAATTGCAAAAAACTTTAATAATACCCCGAGGCAAAAAATTCCCAACTTCAATTTAAACAACAAAGTAGTTAGTGATGATGCTGGTAAGGCAGATACCCTCTGTTCTCACTATGCAAACATTCACCAAACTACCTCTGAAAGAGGGAATCCTTCATTTGAGCAACAAACAAATGCCTTCATTAACAAAAAACTTTATGCTAGCAAAACGGATATCCCGAATGGATCCCTGTGCAATCCCGAAGAAGTATGCACCATAATACGTAAACTAAAAACGAAATCAGCCCCGGGTATCGATGAAATCCCCAACATAGTCATCAAAAATATAACTAAAAAAGCATTGGTGTTCCTCACGAAAATCATGAACTCCTGCCTTCTCCTTCAATATTTTCCAGATGCTTGGAAAAAAGCAGTGGTAATTCCCATCTTAAAACCGGCCGAATCCCCTTTCCATCCAGTAAGCTATAGACCTGTCAGTCTCCTTCCAAACCTTGGTAAAATACTAGAAAAAATCATACTCACGAGACTAAACAAATCCATCCACCAACTCAAAATTCTCCCAAAAAAGCAGTTTGGATTCAGGGCTTACCACTCTACCTCTCACCAACTCGTAAGACTGACTAACTTCGTTAAAAAGGCAAGTGTAGCAAAGGAATCGTCTGTGGCCCTATTTCTGGATAGTGAAAAGGCTTTTGACTCTGTATGGCCAGGAGGCCTGGTTCATAAGTTTGCTTCCTTAAACATTCTGGAATTCCTGTGTAAACTTATACACTCTTTCATACAGAATAGGTATATCCAGGTAAGGATAGATTCATCCTTATCATAATCCCAAAAAATTGCGGCTGAAGTACCGCAGGGCTCTGTATTATCTCCCACTTTATTTAACATTTACATAACTTCCGTTTTTGTGGATTGCCCAAAAAATGAAAACATAGCAGGCTTTGCTGATGACCTAGCTATATATACCTCTAGCTCCTCAGTAACTAAAACAGTTTCGCAGCTGGAAAATGCTTCATCTATAATAATTAAGGAATTAAATAAGTGGAAAATCAATGTTAATGAAGAAGCAATTATCTTCTCACGAGGTAAACCCCAAAAAATAGTGATAAAAATAAGGGGAAAAGAAATTTTACCAATAATATATTCTTATGGAACCACCACATCTACAAGCTGAACACCAACGCAAAAAGCCTACTAGCCCGCCTCTACTGGCTATTCAAGGCAAATTCGCTTAGTATCAGTTCAAAATTAACGCTGTACAAATCACTCATCAGACCGATACTTACCTACGCCTGCCCAATATGGCACAACGCGGCACACTCACACCTAGCAAAATTACAAATCAGCCAAAACAAATTCCTCAGAATCATCGGCAACTTCAATCATAGAACTCAAATTTCCACTATTCACAATACACTAAGCATAAGTCTCATTCACGATTACATTTTGGCTCTAACCGAAAACTTCAAATACAGCCTCATAAACCACACAAATACCGAACTACATGATATAGATGTTAATCTAAGATCTTGGTGGTCAATATAACCACTTTTCTTTTCTACTATTATTTCCTTCTCCCCCCCTTCAACCGCCCTCAACTTATAGGGTTTTTTTCTACAAATATTTTCCCTATTATAAATCTCTTCCCTACACCCATACACATAATGTTAATTATTATTTGATACAAACCACTCATGTAAACTTAGGTATAAAAGCCTCACGGCTGGTGGCCTAGTCTTACCAAGCATCATGTACCAAAAGAATATGTAGATACTGTACATATATTGTAAAAACAAAGATTTAATAAACGTTTTATAATGTTAATGTTAAAAATGTGTTAGCTCAGTGGTAAGGCGTAGGTTTCATAATGTTAGGGTCATGCGTTCGAATCTCGGTTGCGGCGGTCAATTTTTAAGTTAATTAATTAGGTTTTTTCAAAGACCAATTTATCAGGGAATGATACATAGAGGCAAAATTGACTTTTATTTTTTTTTTTTTGACTTATTGACTATAGACGGTCCTCGAGAGGAGGAGTGCACAATTTGCCTTGCGGCCATTTTGCGCTCTGCCTGGGGCAGCCGTCTAGTCGAGAGGTGTCAGCATCTGTGCCCCACGTGCGAATTCGTAGAGTCCCTTGAAGCCGTC
>NW_011887819.1:177883-179468 GCF_000806365.1 Fopius arisanus
GCCGTTCCCCCAACCTTGCCTCCAGCTCCTCTTTAAAAGAGGCCCAGTCGGTAGTCCTGGGGTTCCTGCGTGCGGGACCCTGCACCTTCCCGACTCTGCCTTCAATGCTGAATTTGATGCGTCTGTGATCGGATAGTGTGTCCTCCCGGTCCACCCTCCAGTCAACGCACCGTTTCGCTAGACTCCTGTCACACAACGTAATGTCGATGACACATTGGCAGCGAGAAGTGACGAACGTGGGACTGGATCCCCTGTTTAGGATCTCCAGGTCCACGTCTGCCAGGTATTCCAAGAGGGATATGCCTCTGGCGTTGTTGTTCTCACTGCCCCAAACCACGTTCTGCGCGTCGCAGCCCACGATGAGTGGCAGCCCATTGCTTTTACAGTAGCGAACCAGCTTCCTCAGTTCTCCGGTGGGCGGCGGCAACGCCGAGTCAAACGGAAAGTAGGCAGAGCAGAAGACAATGTCTTCGTATTCGCCCTCCCCCCGCAGGCCCACCGTCACCGCGACAAGGTCCCTGTGACAGAAGTTTACCATTCTCCTGGCATTACAAGCTCTTTTAACGGAGATGCAAATCCTGGGTCCTGGTTCCCCCTGTGGGAAGAAAAGCTCATTGCCCCTGAGGTGAAGTCCTCTTACCATGCCCCCTGTCACCCAGGGTTCTTGGATGAGGCATATGTCTGTCTGCTCCACCACTAGGCTGCGACTCAAGAGAGCCGTCGCCGCTTTGCAGTGTTGCAGGTTTATCTGGGAGCATTGGACAAGGGTTGGGGCACTGACCACCCCCACCTTGTTATCTGCTCCCCGCTGTGTATGTCCCGAGGTCATCGAGGCTCCCTTATTTGGGGTTAAGGTTCCCCTCCGACCTACTGGGCGTGCCAGGGCCGCCCTTCTCTGGCCTGTCCCGGCCAGGGGTACCCGTCAGGGCCCACAAGAGGGTCGGTTGAGACCCTCCCGCAGCCCCCGCCGGGCCCCCCCGCGCCAGTGCAGGTCTTCCTCCCTGTCCCTAGGGGCGCCCTCTTCTCTTCCCCAGTTGAGGGATTGGCGGGGTCCCCAAGGCTCTCGCCGGGTCCCCGCGTACATCCCCCCCGGGGTCGATGTTCCGGGTGTCGGGGGGACCACTGAATTTTGAAGGGTATCAGCGGTCCCCTCGCTCCTACCCGTCCCCTTAGTGGCCCTTTGGTCGTGCGGGTCGACCGTTGGTCCCACAGTCTTTGCGGGTCCTGGTTCCCGCTCCTCCGACTTTTTCCGGGGCTCGTAAAAACGAGCCCGTGTCAAGCCGTAGAACGGGCCCCAGCCTAATTCCTTGAGGACCTCAAGGGACCGGGGATCCACCCCCAGCACCAGGTTTAGGCCGCCATTTTTGCCTTCGCAGCAGCCCCAGACCCTCCACCTCTCAGTGGTGAGGCCCGGATTCTGCTTGCACAGGCGGTCCAGCGCAACGTTCGCCCCCACTGGTTTCTCAGGGATAAAGGCCGTTACGCGGACCAGTTTTGGGAGCGCATCCTTCTCCATTACAGTGAGGGAGGCCCCTTACCAGGGCGCTAACTTGGGTACCGCGCCCTTCAGCCAGTCTTTCGACCG
>NW_011887819.1:180068-191577 GCF_000806365.1 Fopius arisanus
CTGTAAAGCCTCAGACGTTCCCTCTGTGAGGGCACTGTCCTTGGCGTTGGTGAAATTAATATTAATGGGAGGGTTCATATAGTTCCCACGAGTATCCTCGGAAGTAAAGGTCGGCCCCAGCAGAGCCGGGATGCTGGGGTAAGGCCTAAGTACGGTGGGGTGCGGCCTGGTGCCCCAACGGTCTCGTTAGCAACACTGTAACCCCAGTGCCATTCAGCTTTCGGCACGAATCACTTCCACCTTGGCTTGGGAAGTTGGTCTGCGGCGCGGCCTTCGGTTCCTTCCAGGTTTTTAGGCCCTTCAGTTCCCTTATAGCTCACACTAACTGTCAATTCGGCAGGGCAGGCGAGGGCCAGTCCCATACCTCTATGTTTCCAGCCCTTAACCTGCCCCACTTCTCCGTCGGCCGTTCCTCTATCCGCCACCTGTGGACGCACCCGATTGGCGCTCAACCTTGTCCGTCTCGTCTCATTTATAGAGCACGTTGAGGCACGTTCGAGGCAAAATTGACTTGTATCTAGGATAAAAAACGAATTATTTCATTTTTGCCTCTATTTTAACCAATCATTGTTAGATAAGTTGAAGGATTGGTTAAGGACTGGATCCCAAGCTCGGCGTGGATTTTACGTTCAAGTTTGAATCGAGGTTGGTCCAAGTTTGGCCCAGGCCTGGACTACCTTCATTTTAGCATCTTGGCTCAACCTTGGATCGAATTCGACGTCCAAGCTTGAACTAGCGTTACAAACCGAGGAATAACCAACGTTGGTACAATCTTGAATTCCAAGCTTGAGCCAAACTAGGTTAGTCTTGGTCCGAGCTTGGGCCAAGCTCGGACCAATTGTTAATCCCCACCTGGGTGAAAATATTCTCATTTGATCCATTTTTCAAGCAGTTATGGATTTTTAAGAATAAAAAAATTTGGAAAAAAATGGTGAATGCTCCTGTTATTGCGCACAATCAACCATCAAAATCCTATCTCAATCCAGATTCAAAAATTGTAACCCCAATCGTCTTCGTGAAGAATGCCTCTTATATAGATGGTGTATGAAATTCCGCAGGAATCCCTTCAGGAGTAAGTAAGTGTAAGGCATACGAGAAAGACTTCGCATACCCGTTACTTTTTTTTTGTGAGGGGGGTTACCGAGCCTGAAAATACTCCCGGTTAAGGCGGATTCGTTTTTGGTTTTGGGTGCACCGCCTTGCGGGGATCGCCAGGTTGGCGAGAGGAAAAATTTATTTACGTTTTAGGGTTGAGTTTTCGGAGAAGTTAACGTTTCGTTAAGCCCTATACCGCGGAATAACCGGGATTAAATTTCTATGAACATGTTCCATCCTGACATGGATTTTAAATTTGAATTTCTTGGGCACGCAAGAGTAGAATTAATTGTTCGGCAAGCTAGGTGCACGTGGCGCTAGGTCCACATCAGTATGTACTAGACCACGGCTGGGCAACCTTTGCTCTGAAAACAAGTCGTGCTCCCGACGTCTATCAATACATGACAAAGGATAGAGGAGAGCCTATTGTATCGGGTGATAGATCTTTACGACTCAGGTCCTAAAGGCCCTCCTCCTCCGTTGAAATCCACCGAAATGAGGGTCACGCGTAAGAAAAGGAAAAGACGAAAAATGTCGCTGAAAAAAGGAGAAGTGGGGAAATGAGTACACAGTGGAAAATTTGGAAATTTTCCTTCCCATGACGTTTTTATTTTTTTGAAAGCTGACATGACAAGTAAGCTCTAAAAAAAAGTCTTTTCAGTTTGAAAAGCGAGGATTGAATTCCACAATGTCATGTTCCAGTGGTGCCGCAATTATTTATTCAAGGAATAAAATTGATCGACCTAACATTGTTAATTGAAGAAAATAAAAAAAAAGAATTATTCAAAATAAATCGTGATTTTCCATATGAGGAAATAACATTAGCCGGTAAAAAAGTCAATAATGCAGGAATTTGAATTTTTAGAATGATTTCAGTTTTTTCTCTACGGATAATAGTTATTGGACAGTTAATTCGATAACTCGGCAGGATTCCAAACTATTACCTGAAGGTTCTATGTAGTTTCAAAGAAAGATTAAAAATAAAATCTTCTCTCCTGTAAGACTGGTCAAGTGTAAAATAATGAAACGTATCATGTAACCAAAAATATCAATGTTACTTTTAAAGACATGACTCTTATTAATTCTCCAAGAAAAAGAACCGTAAGGTTATACGGCTTTTCCGCGACTGCCGCTTAATTTTTGTTAATTTAGAATTCGTGGTTTGAATTAGGGCTTTGGCTTTCAAAAGGTTGGTGATTTGGAATTTCTGATGAAAATTCAAGGTATGGCTTATTGTCACATGGTCGAATTTTCGTTGATTATTGTGCTACTTTTACAATGTTCTTCAAAGTCGGATTTGTTCGGACTTGCTGAACAACAAGTTCAAGATCCCTCATGTTTTCACATTTATTATTAATCCCTAATATCTTTCAAAATGCTAGCCAACAACGGTCGAAAATAGCTAATGAAAGAAATTCGTTCAATAGAATTTAATCAAGTCGCGCAGGGGGCACCTCTATTTATCTTTGCGGAACCGCCGAGAATACCGCTTTCCGGTTTCTCCTTCTTCATTTTCTGTCTTTTTAGTGTTTTGTACCGAGTCTGTAAATATATCTCATATCGTAATTTAATCACTGGAGCTCTCTGCTTTGTTTCACCTCTTTTTCAGTTTACGTTTCCCGATGTCCGGAATCTCGTTCCCATTTCGATCCCTTTCTCCACAACCTCACCCCTGAGCAGCGCAGGAAATTACCACCGTTCCTCCGATGGCTCTGATTTTAATCTGCATGTTGAGTTTTGGTTCTGAGGAATTTGGTTCTGCTTTGGTTTTAATCTGGTATGTTGTTTCCGAGGAGAACCAGCAACTGGCACACAGATAGGTTTTTGTTTGTTTTGATAACGTCCGATTTTTCCTAAAAACATTGGCAACGCTACAAAATTTACTGGTGGGAAGTAAAAGTAGCATGTGCGCCATGTGCGGAAAAGCACTGGTGGGCTTACTACTCACGTAAGACACCCCACTGAAAAGGCTTGAAAATACATTAATTTTGGACCGTTCTTTACTATGTCACATCCATTAATTGGCACTAG
Organism: Fopius arisanus; assembly: GCF_000806365.1. Classification (NCBI taxonomy): domain Eukaryota; kingdom Metazoa; phylum Arthropoda; class Insecta; order Hymenoptera; family Braconidae; genus Fopius; species Fopius arisanus. Next base: position 183,195 of record NW_011887819.1, read on the forward strand.
CCCGTTAAAAAGCGGAGGAGATAGACAAACTTTACTCTTCAACTCAGAGAAGCCTGACCTACTTCTGAGGGTAGAGCTAACTCACCAAAGTTATAACTGAACTGAACAAGTTTCCAGGTTATAGATAACGGTAAATATTGTTACGATAGGGCAATCCAATTATTAACATCAGGCGGTCTCGATTTTCGTACTTTCCCATTCATTATTAGTGACATAATCGACGTCCATATTAGCATGCTATCTTGCTGCTTCATGTTTCACCATTGATGGGGAGTGGGAAACATTCAACGCTTATCAAATATTCAGTTCGTAATAACGGCAATAAAGCCACTTTTTATTCACCTTGAAGGTCTGAATTCATAACCGGTACTTCAAAGAAATGATATGCTTTGAAGTTCGCAGTCGATGCTTCCTTTTCTTTACAGTGCTGGAGACTTAGTTGCGCTATCCAGTGATCATGTCCAACATTTTTGATTGCTCGTACTATGAAGTTACCAAACGCGGCTTAGAATGTATCGGCCATTGGCCCTTTCAATCGGCAGAGAAACGGAGAATTTTGAGGTGGTTAACAGATTTTATCGTCTTCACTCTGCTGGTTCCAAAAGTAAGTGTGCAAATATTGTTACCAATATAGGAAAATAACGTAATTACCAATATTTTACAAATTACAAATAAAAAAACCCTAAATGAAATAAGAATCGTATTTCCCCTTGTTTGTTGGAGCATTTATAAATTTCCAGGATCCAATCAGTTGCTTTAGTCTCAGTAATAAATTGTTATTTCAAAATAGATACTTAAACTAATTGAATCTTTACACGATTGGGACATTGTAATCGAATGCATACCTATTATCGGATGGCATGTAATAGCCCAAGCTAAATTTTTTAACTGGGTAATAATGGAGGACCGTGTAAGTATCTTGATTCTTTTTTTGTAAATTAGATGGAATGAAAATAATTAATTTGGGATTTTTTCAGCTGAAAGATTTATTTGTATCTATTGAGAGGGATTGGGAGAGTTTGAATTTAGAATGCGATGTCAAAGTGCTGCATCAGTGGTCAGAACGAGCACGACGTTTGAATATATATTATGCAAGTATGAAGATTTCATTCATTTTCTGCCGAGTCATAAATTTGATGAAGAAGTTGGCGGTGTTTGTATCAATACTTTTTCGTTCTGATTCTTTTGTAGGAATCATGTTTGGGGTTAGTCTGATTTACTTTTCTACACCAGCGGTTCCGAAAATTTTGGATTTACTACGACCAATGAACGAGTCTCGTCCAAGAATATTTCTTTATCAAACAGAATTCTTTATCGATCAAGACAAATATTATGTACAACTACTTTTTCACTCCTATCTGGCGGTGACTATTGGAATAGGCTACATAGTTTTCTTTGATAACTTATTTGCAACTCTCATTAACCACGCGTGTGGAATGTTTGAAATTCTGATGTAAGATTATTTGAATAATATTAACTAAAATGTAGAATCGTATACTTACTTATTTTCAGTTTGCATCTTGAATCAATATCGTTGAGGAATCCCCAAGATCTAGAAGATGCAGTGATCAGTTCAGATCTCTCCATGAAAAACTTCAGAAGATGTTCTAACTTGCAAACTCGAATTCTCAAGTAAGTGATGGTGAGGAAGACGATCGCACCTAAAATTCAAACAATATTTGCTCGACGAGTATTGTATACTTGATCCTAATATATTTGAGTGAATATGCCATTGTAGCGGTTCCTACATTACCCACACGATTCGTACACGTCTCCCGTACGTCGACATTTCGGTACTACCCCCACTTTGCCTTTGCTATTTCGGGCTATATATCGTCCTGAACAACAGACACTCAGTCTTTGTTCATGCTAATATGGTATTTTGGTAAGGAGCCTTCAAGATCGGCGGCGTCATCGTCATATTGCCGAACTTGGACGTTATGCAGAATATGCCAATAATGCAAAGCCTCTAGATGCCACAGACTGCACAGTTTGATGACAATTCAGACATACAATGACGTACTGAGCCTGCGGCTGCTGTTATTTCAGAAGATGCAGTACCCGACGAAATATCTCATTTGATTGTGCTATGACTCGATCTTGACATCAATTAATGCGTGACCGTACGACATCGGTGATGATAATTTCATTATTTAAATTTGGGCACAAAACGCAAGAGAATAGGGGGAGGATCTTGTCCTCGATGATCCTACCCAAGCAAATATTGACATCGAGGAGGCACCATCTGGCAAGAAACGAAGGACCAGACGAGGAGGAGCTAAACAAAGTAAAAAAGTTGTACTATAAAAGTTATTGTGCGTGTGTGGAATATGGAAAATATTCAGTAGTAGGCGACCAACATCAAAGGCGTGCAGAGGGTGGTCAGTTCGAACTCCGTTGGTACGAGGATTTTCTGCCTGATTTTAATCTGTAGGATTTATCCTTGTGCGGAAGTTTTTTAAAAGAGATGACCTTACCTCACCAACGGTGTTCCTCTCAAGTGAGATTTTTACTTGATACTTATGCGAAAAAATCAAGTGTATGATGCAAAATATATTTCTGTGTTCCTAGGCCAAACATACCGTTACCTATAGCTGACCACCGTTAATAATTTTATAGCTTGAGTGACACGATTTTTTCCTGTTTCGGTCATTTCCCTATTCGCGATATAACGGCGGACTCATTTCTATCATTACCGCCGACTGGTACTGCAAAAAAAATGAAAAATGCATTCGATTGACTGTTTGGTTATCAAGGCATTTCAAAAGGTCATTTTATGCGGAGACGAAATACGAGAATTCGCACATATCGTTTATCTCAACACTGGCCCAAATCGTGGATATTTTTTAATTTGAAGTTGGGAAAATAATTTTCACAGAAAAAAAAACTTTACGTTTCTCTTGAACAACATCGCTAAAGTATGTGTGGGTGGAAGTGCACCGTATAAAAGGGCTCGGCCACAGGTAGGTAGTCGGGAGCCAACCTATTTCACGGATCGGGATAATTCTCTGATCCTCTAATTCTCTAATCCTCTAAAACTTACAAATTTTAAATATAAAATTGAAAAAGTGTTAGTTGGCAATTATTATTTTCCTTCCAAGTATTGGAATTCCAAATTTCAAAAATGAAAAGTCTCCACTGTTTACTAAGGAACATATGGTGACGCGAATATAAAATTCTCCAACGCCAGTCTTGGGAATTCGTGAGGAATCAGTCATTGTCAACTGTAAAATTATCAACTAGGGAAAATGAAACCGGGAACCGAGAGGACCAAGCCAATGAGAGGGCCCTTAACGAAAATTTGTCAACGGGGTTGCGCAGCATCCGGGCCGCACTCAACAAGTGCCTGGCGTGAAAAAATTACGTCACTCACATGCCGGGTGATCATATCATAAATTCTCTGTCATCCAAATATATGTATATTGTACGGCGATTGCCCATTACTCATTACGTTAAAATATTTTTTTTTGTCATTCGAACTCCTGTGTTGTATATAATTTGTCAATTGAGTTTAGAATAGTAGTTCCCGAGGCTGAAAAAGTGATAGCCCGTGGTTCTCCATATTCTCTCTCCTTGGTCTATGAATCTATATATCTACTTTGTTTCCGGTCACTAAAGTCAAATAAACCCTGATCGAGTCTAATATTCTGGTAAAATTATTCAAAATACTGAGTAGTCAACCTCATCAGCATTGCCTCGCGCCCGACTATAAATAATTGACAAACCAAGTATTTTCTTGAGCCCTGGCAGATTTTGACCCAATCACGCTGGGTGGGATCTTAAAAAATATTTTAAAATCTTCTTGTCAAAAAAAGAGCCTGCCCCAATATTCCTGGAAATTTCATTTCCGATTTTATATTAAATTTTCAATTGTGCTAATGTTGCAACGTTACAATGAAAAATTATTTTTTTTATTCATAATATGAGAAAATAAATTTTCTCACTATTCTATTGTACCATCTAATTTTTTATTTCGATGGAAGGATCTGGGACTAGAAATTTGTCGAAAATAATTGGAGATATATGACCCTATTGAACTCTGTTGACATTACACCAACATGAGATTTCGCCGTGATGCTCATGAGCGTTACTGAAGTATGAAAGCATGAAAAGGCACTGTACATATACAATGTTGTAAATACTATACCGTCTACACGGACCCGTTATGATGCACTCAATTTACTTGGTATTGACGCGTGAAACATAGTTGTAATAATGCTCGATCACTTTACATAATAATCAAAGTCTTTGGCTCACGTGTGTGGAGATATTTTTTGAAAGAAAATCAAATGAATAATTTCATGGAACTAACACTGTTTTATTTATTTACACTTAATTAATACTCTTAGTGAATACATATAGTTCATACATCTAGTTCTGACAATCTAAATTCGCTGCGGCGCAGCCTCTCATCTGATCACGCTTGACTCTAAGCTGTGCATGCCTATACTTGCATCACTTTGGAGCCTCAATTAACTCTACTCTGGACTCTGAACTCACTCTACCCTGGCTACGTGGCTTTAAGGCCAATCCCCGTCCCAGGGTCTCGCTAGCGCCTCTTTTTATCAGGAGCCCGTGGGACCTCCACCCGCTCTTGCCACGTGAGAGAACTAACACCTACGTGGCCCGTTTCCCCAAACTTGGGGTATTTCCCTAGTCACGTCGCCTAGCGCGATTCCCATCAATAGCGTTTAGACCCTCAGACACATTTTACAACATCCTGCTCTTAGGACCCATCGTTAATCTAAGGCAGAGGTGGGCAACCTCAGCTCTCGGAGCTACTCCAGCTCCCGACCTCCATTAGGCCCAATTGTGCCAAGTCATAAAGTTTATGGCTGTACCCCCTTCGGGCCCATAATGCCCTGCGCGTAGGTAAGAGTAGTGGGGATATTCGGCAGAAACTTGGTGGTAGAAAAAGTGAAATAGAAAAATTTTCTATTTCTCTAATAGAAATATTTTTTGTATTATTGCTTTTTTTGTTGTTATATGCTTTTGACTGGTTATTAGTTGCTTTTAATCGATTATATAATGGAAAATTTTGTACCTTTAATACATTTCTTGAAGTGGAAATATTTTTCTTGGAAAACAGTTATTAAATACTATCATGTTGTTAATAAAACCTGACTTGACATTAATTTTCAAACTTTTGATTTCTGTATTTCCCGCTCTCGATGCCAAATTAAAATTCATAAATTTCTCATAATCAAAAAAATTATCAGCATCCTTTAATCTTTAATTGACGATGAAATATTTCTTTCTCAAGTTCACGAGCATCCCACTTTCATTTCCAATGAATATTGAATCCAAACCATAATCTCTTAATTCCATTTTTTAAAACTAAAAAGAATATGTACAAACACGTGCATAAAAATTCAAACCATTGTGCCCTCACATTTCAATCACGGGCATGCGCTATCGCTCGATGTTACCCCCAACACTTAAATATACGACAATCCTTGTAATCACGTTACGTCCCTTATAATTAAAACCTCAATAATTTTATGGCTACAGCTCCGAGCCTACCTGAGGTTGCCCACCTCTGATCTAAGGTACAAAATTTAAACCGTAAATATTGATTCTACCTTACAGTAAACCCAAGCTATGCTAATAATTAATATCCCCGAGATAATCCATGCTGCGGAATTCTCGATACTACAGGTGTATCGTATTTCGAATTCATATTTCGGTTGGGTATAATTTAGACTTAGACATGTGAAATCATATTTGCGAGTACAAGTTGGAGTCTAGTTAAAGCAAAGGTAATAACGGCAGGGATAAGAACACGTCAGAATACTAAGAAGTGACAAGGACTTTGTTTCTCTTGGTGAAATCGGAGATGCCTGCCCGATCAGGACAAAATGTGAGATGGTAGGGCCATTTTGGTGAAACAGCAGAGGCCTTTACCGTTTACCCCCATGGAACAAACCTCTTTTTTTTAATTTTTATGACATGAGCGACAATTGTTATTGTTTTCAGAAAACAAATATAAATGTCATATGGAACGACGTTTACTCAGTATAGTAACGTTTCATCCTAATTATTTGTTTAGAAAATCACAAAGAACACTTCCCTAGTTTTTACTTGATAGTTAATACTTTTCTTTATTATTCACTGAGTATTTAATCAGTGTGACTACAGAACACTGGCCGGCTGCATAACTAAGATTTTCCACGGTTTCTCCCAATATAAGCCAAATGGATGCAGTTGAAAAAGTCGGTCGATGGAACCGCAAAAAGAGAAAGAGGATAGTAGAAGAAGCTTAGGGCCATAAGACGAGAAGCTCTGATAAAACCGCAATGGTAGTAGGGAAAAAATATATCTAAAAAAATCTATTAATGGCATTCTTAGTTATGTCTAATAACAATAATGAACAATAGGTGAAGTGCTTAATCTTCATATTTACCGATAGTTACCATTACTTAACGGTATACTGTAATATGAAAAATATTTCTGAATCTTTTCAGCCGAATTTTCTCATCAAAAATTGACAAGACACATAAAACGGAAAAAAATGAAAAATGTTAATTTACTCCGGTAGTTTAGGTGGACAACAAATTCGCAGCATTTCGGAGAATCAAATGATGAAAATCATAGGATTTAGAACTTGAGAGCATGTTTTTCTAAGTTTTCGACTATAATCATAGGACATTCTCAAATCTATGTAATAAATAATGGGAAAAAATGTAATGCTAATTACTATTGAGTATTATTACCTGCGTTCAATTAATATCACCATTGTAATATTTGGTATGAACATATAGACTGGCGAGACATCTCATGTCTAATTTGCAATTTATAGCGTATGATAGTTATCATTATCTTCTGTACTGCTCTCTCGGTACAAAAATGGCGCAATCATTGTGACTGACTAAGTACCGTTGACAATAGTTATCGACATATATCCAGTGCATCTTATTATGTTCCTGAACCTCCTATTTTCGAAACTTTCACAGACATTACAACCATCAACATTATTTGAAACCTTAGACGACCATTCACCACCTCTTGATTCAGTCTGAGCTAGGGGTATACGCGGAAAGGTATGTAATTAGAAAATTTTCAGTATTATATTTTTTTTAATTGGATGGGGATAATGGGAATTAACTGTTTTTTGTTATTTACTCCCAATAACTTGTTGATAATATGAAGTACCCGAAAATCCATATTTCCTTGATATTCAAGCTTATATTCCATACTGCAATATTTATTGCAAAGTACCTGTTAAAGAATTCATATGGTAATAGTATGGTAATATTAAATAACGAGGTCGCAGCATTCAAGGTATTATATAAACCTGAAACTGAGATTAAGTTGACAGCTTGTCACAAAGTGCACAAAACCTAAAAGGTATCCTTTCTAATGTCGTTGCATAATATTTAAAGTATACATATACTGATACAAATTCGAATGATTATGATAAAGGTCCAATCCACCTTGCATCACAAACCATATTGAGACTTGCCAATGATTACAAGCGAACAATTATAGAATGAACGGCACTGCATTTTTTCATCACGGATTTGGCTTTCGGATGGATGCTATGTTGTATTAAACTTTTGTGTCCATATTTCGCAACCATTGCAGTCTCTATCATCCCAAATTTCATGAACTGAAGGAAGACAGGTGTTGTTTTTTTCTCTATCCTGGTTCGAGTCCTGGTTGTGTGATGCGATGGATTTTCTCCCCATCTATTGAATCACCAAGGCAAGTTAGACGGTGCATCGAACGTGAGTTTCGAACAGAATTTTCATAATTCCCGGTGGTTTAGTTCGTAGAAGACTCAACACGAAAAGCAGTGACCGGAGCTGGAATCCGGGCTAGGTGCTGCCATATTTTGTTTTCTTGAAATGTAAATTGTTTGAATTTGAATCGCAGGAGAGGGCATACAGGGTGTTCAATCTGAAGCAATCTTGATATTCTAAATATCCTATCTAAATATCCTGAAGGGGGCAAGTCACAGGAAATGTTTTCGAACATCGGTTCGTTTTTTCCAGCAAGTTGCAAGCGTAAGCAGCATTTTTTAAAATGGCAATCCGCATTTTTCACCCGAATGAGACTTGTTTGCCTTGATGAGTTTTTTTCACATACCTCATAATTCATGCTAATTCCTTCATTTTTACTCGGATAAAATACAACGAAAATCAGTTTTGGTATCAAACTGAAGATTCAGACTTTCTTAGCGTAACCCAGGATGCACCACGTGGAGGTAAAGTCTGCTCGCATCCCTTGTTCCCTTTTAAAAAAAAGCATGTAACGTTTTTTGTCAGCTTTTTTTGGCGCATAGCTAAGCTATGCATATCATATTAATGTATCCATATAAATAATTAATATATATATATATATATATATATGTATGTTATTCGGTCACTTCGATGACACTGCA
>NW_011887819.1:191602-206966 GCF_000806365.1 Fopius arisanus
TGTTTACGGCACATTGGAGGGGTTACCTGGGTGGTGTCAAATTTGCAGTGGGCCAACTCCCTCACATGGTCCATTTCACACGGGTGGTTACTTTGATGACAGTCACCAAACTGACCAGTGCTCCATTTACCATGTGCTGGAATTTTCCGTTACTGTCACCGAAGTGCTCGAATCACATACATATATATATATACGATATATATAATATATTATATATATTATATATTATTGTTTATTATTGTTATAATTTGTATATAATTTGTTTATACATTGAAAATTGTTATATTTATCAATTGAATTTAATTAAAGAAAAAAACTAAAATTATGACTAATTTTTTTAGAGACTTAAGATTCTTTGAATATTCAGATTTTATATGATAATACCCCATACATGCAAGCTTGGGCGCGCATAGCGCGCCGTATACGCTAATAGTAAAAAAAAAGGAGTGCTCATGAGTTCATGAGTGATTTAATGTTGCCACCGTTGATTTACAGGCACTGAATTTTGCGGTGGAAATTTTAATAGCATCCCGGATAGGTCGCTGTAAGTCTACCAGAGTGGTCACCCGATGTACGTAAACAATGTCTTTGACGCAGCCTCACAGGTAGTCATCAAGTGGCATAAGATGCGATGATTGTGGAGGCCATGGAATGGGAAGACCCCAATCAAATGATTCGGGAAGGTTCCATACAGATCAGCCGTCACAGCTTAAGCGCAATGAGGTGGAACGCCATCCTGTTGACACTGCATTCCCTGTCTCATCTGCACGTTCCCACTCTCCACCAGTGCTGATAACTGATTACGCCAGAATTCTAGGTTCTAGAATTCTAGGTTACTCTAACTAGTAACATTACTATAAAGAAAGCATAGATCCTCATCGACGATATCACACCACACGTTCACTTTCCAATAATGCTGATGATTAATATATTGAGTCCAGTGAACATTTTCTCTTGACCAATAATGGTAATTGTGTCGATTCAGTTACCCAGTACTCTGGAACGTTACCTCGTCACAGAAGAGATCGTACTGGAAAAAATCACCTAATTACAGAAGTGAACAGCATTCCATTAGTCTTGCGCCCACAATGTTTGAGTCAATGTTTTGTGATACTAAATTTCGTTCAATTGTTCTCAAACTGATGTGCGGATTCCTGTGAATCATAGCAAGAATGATAACAGGTTGAGGATCATTAGAGAGGGGTTGTTGTCGTCGATAAATTCGTCCTCTCCTATAATTTCGTTCAATGTAGCGAATTACTACATGTGTGGGATAAACTTAGCGAGAACGTGTTGCGGACGCCGTAGTTACTACGGTTAAATTTTTGTATATCCGGAAAACTTGGTATAACAAGCCAAAAAAGGAGCTTGAGAAAACCCCCATATAATAGCCAGGAATGTCGCTATCTCCAACTTAAGTATCGATTATGCGAGGTAACCACAATGAAAGGGACTGCCAGGCAGGTTGTTCGATGCGGAATCTGGTTTTGGGGATATTTTTAATCGATGGACGAGATAATTTTGGATTACGGGAAGATGCGTGAGAGGATCAAATAAGGATCTAATTAAGGAGAAAGAAGCGAAGTTCTGCGAAATGCGCGTAAACACTCTCGAACGGCGAAATGCAAATGAGAGAGAGTGATAAGCCGCAAGGTGGGAGGTGTCGATCATCGCGATGGTCAATTACACCTGTCCATCAAGTGGCGCCTCAGGTGTCAGAGGTAAAAGGCCACTGGTCATCTGAGGTGAGCGATTCAATCAGCTGAGATGGTCATGTGAGTTGAGTGTGTGTGTGTGTGCGTGCGTGTGTGTGGAAGAATTCGGTGGAAAACGGAACACAGGTACTCAAGTGGCCGTCATTATGGCCTGAGAGACGTTAAGGAGTGACCATCAAGAGCAGGGCTGGGCAAACGATGCTCTGAGAGCAAGTCGTGCTCCCGACCTCTATTAGTGGGTAACAAAGGGTAGACGAAAGCCCATTGTATCGGGTGATGGGCCTTTATGACCCAGGTCGTAAAGACCCTTCTCCTCCGCTGAGATCAACCGAAGTGACGCTTAAAAAGAGGAAAAGCAGAGAAATAAGTCAATGAGAGAAATTTCAATTTTTTTTCATTGTGTGCATTAAAAAATAATCAGATGCGCGACAAGCTTTTCCCTTCCAGAGGATAAATTCTACCCGTAAAACGTCATCAGTGTATCTAACTCTCTCTCTTTAATACAATATGTGCAAGAAGGAGGCAGAAGACGCAATTATAACGCAATTTAGCGCAACGCCGGAAGACCACTATTTTTTAAAATTTTATTCATAACAAATAGCTTAACCAACTAGTTGAAATTTTACTTATGCCATTTAATAGAAAAGCCTTTCAAGTATTTTCTGCGAAAATGTCAAATTTTTTGGCGGAAATTTTCTCGATAAACGAGACTATTGAATCGATGTGAGAAAATCCATTCTTGTGCTATCTTTGTTGATTACAAAGTAATGTAAAAGATACAGTAAAAAAAAATTTAAGAGTTCACTGGGGAGACAATTTTATTGGCTTTGTATCGTTTTTTTGCCAAATGGCAATAAGTGCCTAATAATTCGGGCAAATAATTGTTTATTATTGACGGAAATGCATCCCAAACCCGCGTAGTATACGTGATAAGTGAGTTATAGGTATGGTTAGTATTTTTTACCCTGACGGAATAATAATTTTTAAACAGAAAATAATAAAAACTCTCTGGAGGAGAGGGCGCTATTGGCAAGTACACACAGGTGTTTCGCGCTCCCAACATTTACCGATATTTAAAATAATTGCTACACCCCATTTAATCAGTATTGTGGAAAGCGTTTTGGGGCATCAGCGGCAGATTCGGTTTTGAGCTACCTTTTGAGGCAAGAAGCCTTAATCACTCGTTAACGAGGGAAAAACTGCAGGGTTGAGGTTAGAATGCCCATTTGGGGCACAGAAACAAATCGACAGTGTAGGAGACGCCGGGGATGACAAGACAGGAAGGGGAAAAAATGGAAAATAACAACGAAGAAAGGGACAGACGGGTTACGAGGAGTCGCACCAAAGACTCCGAAAATCACATCAACGACATGACAACTACTCCATGCAGACGAGAGAGACCGAAGGGGAAACAAAAAATAGAAGTGAAGGGTGATATTAATAATAACGAAAAAACTCACAGAACCTCCTCACTAGACAGGTACTTCTTGGTAAAGAACTCCCCGCAGGTACCCCCCATCAAGAACACCCCTATCATGAGCAACTCAACCAGCCAAGGGTCGCCCAACTGGAAAGAGGGAGATGAGGTCAGCGGTTTCACTCCTTTCAGACCCTCAATGGTCCTTGCCAGGTCCCCCCACACCAGACCCAAGAATAATGAGGACGCTGAGAACACCCAGGAATAGACCCTGCGAGTTCAGCAAGTGGCCCCAGGGACGCCTAAAGTGCCCTCAGAATCAACGCCTGAAACGTCACCCAAAATAGTTGAGGCAGACCCAACGGTCGCTAACTACCCCAGGGAGCAAAGTAAGCCAGAGGACGCCTCAGAAAAAGATTCCAAACTTGAATCGATGAGACTGGAGATAATTGATAGACTGGGAGATAGACTGAGGTCATCTCTGGAGAAACGGCTGGAAGCGTGTATGGAGGAAGGATGGCTAAGAAATCAGCTACTAGCAGAAGTGGCACAGCTGCAACTGATAGACTGACTAGCCATGCTCGAAAATCAGGTGAGGGCCCTAACGGGGAAGGTCAAAGGATGCGAGTGCAAACAGAGCAGAGGTAACGAGGAGGATTCGAGACAGCACAATGGAGAGGAGGGTGCTGCTGCCAAGGTGCCGGAAATTACCCCCAGAGAGAAGACTAAAAGGCGGAAAATGCGCCGAGCTAAGAGGGCCACTCCTCTGAGGGAGGAAAGAGTACCCTACCAGACGAGCTCCCCAGAGACAGGAGCATGCTCAGCTAGAGGGACTGTAGGCCCTGCTAGAGGGACGTGGGGGCCCAATCGGAGGGAAGTGAGTCCCACGCAAATGAGTACTAATGCCTCCGAAAGAGACCGGGAGTTGACGCAAAGGAATCGCTGCTCCTGGGACCAGAACAGAGAGGAGAGACTCGGTAAGCAGAGGAAACCCAGCGCCGAGACCAACGAAGAGGGACGGAGAGACAGAGCACAGCATGGTTCACAGAACGGGAGGGGGCGCTCGGAGATGCAGAGAAAGAACTGGACCTAGCCCAGGCAAGATTCCATCAGGGAACAAGCCAACCCCATGATACAGCAGGGGCCCACTGGAGGTGAAACGAGCTCCCACCACACCCAAAGAAAAGACGAATCTGAACTAGCCCAGTACAGGCCGAGGCCCCTGATCGGACTAACTGAAGGGAAGATAGATTCAGAGATGGAAGTGAGAAGGATAAGAAAAAGGAACCTCGTAGTGAGGAAATGGGAAGGACTAGGGCCAAGCAATGATCTCCAGTTCCTCGAGTACGAGGTATGCGATATCATTGAAGATGCAACCAAGGTCGCCCCTAAAGTAAGCGGACTATGGGTGGTGGAGAATGTAATTTTTCTCCAGCTGGAAAACTGTGACAACAAGCTGGATATCATCAGACAAAAGAAAAATCTATGAAGGCTCGCAGAGAGAGACCAATGGCAGGACGATGACCTCACAGCAAGAGAAGTGCACATCCAAAAACACCTCCAGGAGGAAGCAGCACGCCTGAACCGTCTCGGAGTACCAGCAAAAGTGGGTTATTCCAAACTTATTGTGGGAGCCCACGCCTGGTGCTGGAACGAAAAGAAAGGGAAGTTCATCCATTAGCCAAAGAGGCAGCCCTTTCGAGGGCACAGGGACGGAGGGAGGAAGCAAAATAATCCACGCAGTAACGTGGATCCTCGCAGGCATAACAAAAATGAGGCAGGCCTGGAGGTTCCTGAGGGAGTTTGACATTATAATACTTCAAGAAACATGGATCGAGGAAAAGGACATGAAGAAATGGATTAAAAGACTAGACATGAGGTACAGCTGGACCATGAAAACAGCGACTCAACTGCACAAAAAAGGTAGAATCGCAGGAGGGGTCTTGGTGGGGGTCAAGAAGGGGTGCCAGGAAGGAGCATGGGTAGAGGAATGGCGGTATGGAGTCCTCAGAAGAACCAAATGCCTGATAGCAGTGTACAACAATGCAGGTATGAAAGGAATCACACAAGCCCTAATACCTCTCATGGAAGAGTTAGGCATCAGCGGCGACTCAGTAGTGCTAGCAGGGGACTGGAATGCTCACACGGCCAAACAGCCGGGCCCTCTCCTGGAGAATGAGGAACAAAGTCCGACGGCCCACCCACGAAAATCCCAAGACCCAACTCTCAACCTGGAGGGGCAAAAACTCCTAGATGTCTGCGAGCAATTCGGTCTAATTATAATCAACGGAACAACCGACAGCGATCTTAGCGGAAGGATCATGTTCGTGGGCACGGGGTGCCGTTCAGTGGTAGACCTGGTACTGGAAAAGGAAGACGCGGAAGGCTCAGTGATCAAGGATTTGGAGGTCCTCCCACGTCTGGAATCGGACCACCTGTCAGTACGTTTTGAACTAGCTCTGGGGAATCAAGGGGCCGAAAAGATGCGAGAAGACTCCTCCGCGACACAGAGGGAAAAGATATTTGGAAATGAAGACCTGGTCGAGAAGTATCATGCAAAGTTGAAAACAACTTGGTCACAGCCAGTACAGGGGGAGACGGAAACAAGCAGAGGTCCAAGGCCCCGGGGTCTAACATTCAAGGTACCTGATCGAGCACGAAGCCCTGAACAAACAAGCGGTATGGGAGAAAATCACAGACACCATTTGGGCAGCAGCGAGGAGTGCGGGAATGGCAAAAATTCCGGGCAAACCCACTTACGCTAAGAAACCACCGCCCTGGCTCGACGAGGAGTACAGAGAACAGCGGAAGTTGGTATTCAACGCGCTCAAGATGCGCCTAAAACAACCAGCGGAGGACCTACTGGCGGCTAGGCATCTAGAGAAAAAGCGGAAACTAGCATCACTCAAAAAGAGCAAGAAGAGAGCTTTACGGGAGATGGAGGGCCAAGCAATCGACCAGACCAAGTCTATCTCCCAGCGCTGGACAATAATAAATAAGCATAGGACTAGAAGGACTGCTACTATGGGAAAAATCACAAACGAGGCGTGGACAGAGCACTTCAAACAACTCCTTGGTGCCACCGAGGAGCAGGATAGAAACCTGAATCAGGAGTGGTCGTTCTACGATCCGCGAGAAGTAGCCTTTCGAGGTAATGAAGCGGCTGAACCTACACCGGGCCATGCGCTCGAGGGGGACCCTTTCAACGCGGACCTCTCGACGAAGGAGGTGGCAGATGCTCTCAGGGGTCTAAAAAGTGGTAAAGCACCGGGAGAGGATGGCATACTGAAAGAATGCCTCCTACGACTACCGCCGGAAGGCCTCGGCGAACTTTTCCTGGTACTGCAGGCGGTCTGCAGGTCGGGAGATCTGATTGCCACATGGCGGAAAGCTATGATTCTTCCGCTTTTCAAAACCGGGGATGAGAACTGCCAGCAACTACCGAGGAATCTCACTCCTGGATATTGCCTACAAGGTAGGCACCAGAATCATGACGGAAAGATTATCCAAGTGGGCGGAATCGGAGGGTATCCTATGTGAGAGCCAGGCTGGGTTCAGACCCAAGAGAGGAACGAGGGATCACATCTTTACCATAAATGCGCTAATCAGCAACCGCCTGAGAACGAAGGGCGGCAAGGTGTACGCAGCATTTATTGATTATAAGGCAGCCTTCGACCTGGTGGACAGGAACATCCTGATTGCCAAGCTTTGGGAATGCGGGGTGAGAGGCAGAATGCATCGAATGATAAGGGGGCTTTATGGGGAGACAAGAAATGAGATTCTCATTGGCCATCTCTGACAGTTTCAGCACTGCGACAGGTGTGCGACAGGGTTGCCCCCTGAATCCTCTTCTTTTTGCTCTCTATATCAACGATATGGAAGAGAAATACAGGGAGCTGGGGCTGGGAGGGGTGAAAATTGGACAGACGCAAATCTACTCACCAAAGTTCGCGGATGACGTCGTCTTAGTTGCCGAAACCTCGGAGGGGTTGAGGGGGATGCTCAGGATCATAGAGAAATACTTATCAGAGAACAAACTCACCCCCAACATCCAGAAGATCAAAATGATGGTCTTCGGGAGAGGAGGGCCGCAGAAGGACAAGGAGAAGAAGAAAAAATGGCTACTGAACGGAGGGGAGCTGGAAGTAGTGAAGGAATTTAAGTACTTGGGCTTCTGGTTCTCCTCGGGCAACACGTTCGCCTACCATTTCACTAAGATGGCAGCAAAAGCTCAAAGGCTCATCAATATCACGTGGGGACTCATAAAAAGAACAGGTGTCCGCTCACTGAAAAGCCGACCGTACCTGCAGAATATCTTAGCGAGATCCGGAGTCATCTATAAGGTGGAGATCTGGGACTGGACGAGTAGCGAACCCCTAGAACGGGTCCAAAGGAGAATCATCAAGATGAGCCTGGGGGTCAGTCACAACACGCCCAACTATCTGGTGCGGCTAGAGTCCCGCAGATCACGCCTTAAGATACAGGCAGTAAAAAGAGCAGTCAGATATATGGCTGAGGTACTGGCTTTGGGCGAGAATAGGTGGCCAAGAATCTGCCTGAGGGAGGAGCTCCGGAATCTTAGCAACGGAAACCCGTCAAAGTGGGCCAAGAAGCTACAGGAGACTCTGCGGGAAGGGGAACTGTCGCCCCGACTCTGGAGAAACCCAAAGGATGAGGCTGCCAGGGAACGTCTGACGGAAACCGCCGACCAGCTGGAAACGAAAGAACAGGCAGAGGACAAAGAACGAGCGGAAAATTCCGCGTATTGTGGGAACTATCTCAACTGGGCTAGAGGAAACCCATTCGTGGACTCCAGAGGAAAAACGAGGGAGTATTTCTACTGGGAGGACCCAGAAATTCCAGGCAGCATAAAAGAGCAGTGGGCGAGGCTGCGTTGTGGCAATCTACCCCGCGAAGGAAAAAAGGGGTTCGTGGACGATACCTGCAGAGTGTGCCAAATGGAGCCAGAGTCATTTGAGCACATTTGGACATGTGGAGAGGCACATTTTCTCCTAGACAAAAAATGGACAGAGCCAATGGAGCTCTGGAGAGGAGGGACCACAGGGCTAGAGCTGGAAGATAAGCTGACGAAAGCTCTGAGGGGGCCCCCGCTCCGCCCGCTGAGCGAGTACGCCTGGTGTTTCGAGAAATTGGTAGGAGAGCTGGAAAGAGGGCTGGAAACCATGGCAGGCAGGAATAAGCCACCCCAATGAGAGGAAATGACCTGAAGACCGCGGCACTTCTCGAGGAAGCCCAACGCCATCGCCGGCGGACCACGTTTGGTTGTGGCATAACAGCAATACCTGCGACTACTTCCTTCCCTTATTCAATTTATAACTGTTAACTTATATGAGTTAGTAAATCCACAGACTCTAGTCGCAGGAGTAGCACGCGACTGTGATATCCATCCAAATAACATAATAATGTAAAAGGCCGAGTAGGCCCTACTTGGTATTTAAATAAATAATAAAAACTCTCCAGATGATTGATAATTTTTATCCTGTGAAGGACAAAAATAATATTGTTGAGGGCAAATATTAGATAGAAGTATTCCTTAAAATTTATCCTATCAAAGGATAGTTATTGAAATTTACGAAATTAGTAGTCAATTATCCTTCTACCAGGATAATTTTTATGTATCTTCAGAATAAATTTCATTACAAATTTCTCTCCGTGTAGCATAACATTGATTTTCCGTAAAAATGGGGATTGAACAAAATTTTCTGCAGACACCTTTTCTTGGAAAATACTCATTTTTTATATGAGTAAATAACATCAGCCAGTTAAAAATGCCGAGACTGATAGTTTTCCTTCCATATATTTCGTGGTAAGAGTGTTATTAGATAAGTACTTTAAAATTTAAAATTCAAATTTTAAAATTTAAAAAAGAAAGATGACATGTTTTCCACGGTGGCTTTAACAACATTTTTCCAGGCGCAGGATCTGGAAAACGCGATTTTCTGGACGCGTACACTCCCCACCTTAATACCTGTGAAGCTCCCACTACTGCCCCCACTATGCTAGTACTAAGAACCTTATTATTGAAATGGTTGTAGACTTTATTGGATTTCTAATTCGAGTTTATGGCTCTGCTCCGAGCTACCTGGAGATTACCCATGCCTGATCAAGAAGACAACAGGCCTCTGAAAGAAGCCACACAATTGCCCCAGGGCACGACTAAAACATTTTCCCTTCTTTTCTTTCCTCTATTGAATCTGGGGACCAATAACTTAAACAACTCTCCAATGGTAACCGCATATGGGAGCTGCCCCAAAGAATTAGAAATGTCGGCAATTTAGAAATGGATCACCTCAACCACGGATTCACCGATATCGACAAAAGAAAATGCAGCCCAATAGGGGTACATCTGCCTCGAGTACCTCCCCCGACGTCAACTACACTCCATACCCAACGAAAGTTATGAGATGGCTTCCAGAAATTGGCACAATCCCCCCGACGATTTCTTGTGGTCCAAGCAAGGGGACATCTCCAGCCTCCAGGGGTCCCCTCCATTTGGCCCATGAGCTTTCTAATGAACAATAATTATCCATCGTTAAAGGAGGTGTAAAATTTATGGTCCATGAACCTCAGCAAAATGCGTGAACAAGTCACTTTTGACATTAGAAGAACATTAGCACATAAAGAGAGAGGCCGATGCGCGATAGCCCCGACTTTTTCACAAAAATTTCTCCCGCACCTGGGGAAATGAGGGGCAACCCTAAGGTGAGGGTACATCGCCCAGGAACATTTCTTTTGAATACATTGTTAAACATATGAACATGCCTCCCACCACACCTCAAAAAACGTTGGATGACGAAATATCAAAATGTCAACGGTCATAGGGAAATCACGCCAGTACAGTATATAAAGGGCGGTTTTTCGCCGAATAAAGTCGGTCTCAATTAAATTTTCGGCTCGGAATCTTCAAGTGGTACCCTGCTCGTCATCCAGTTCACTTTTCAAGACCCGTCTACACGGGAGCAACTCTGCAGGACCACCCTCTGACGTCACCACTGGGCATAGTCTGAGCGTACAACTCGACTCTCCTTGCAACCCCAGATTGAGTGCGCCACTTTAATTACAACCAAAGGAGCCAAAGTATAATTTCGACTCTTGGTTATCAATGAGGGACCCTGCTCATTATTAAAGCTGACCCATCGAGATCCATCTGTTGGGAAGCAGCTCCACAGCATTGCCCACTGTCATCACTACTAGTTAGAGTGGACAACTCGATTTTTCTGCACTGCGTCAGATCGACTGCGTTTCTTTAAGCCAGCACCGACCTGGTGAATTCTTCAGCGTACAACTAAGTTTCCCCGAGCGTTCAGCCGAGGGTATTTCTTCAAGCCAGCACAGAATTGGTAAATCGCTCAGCGTACAATGAACCGCATCTCGAATGCACTACTCAGGGAATTTTCTCGTCAAGCCAGCATCGACCTGGTAAATCACTCAGCGTACAACTGAGTTTATTCCGAGCAGCTCCGGAATTTTTCTAGGCCTAGCAACATACAGTTAGAGAGTAACCAAGTTCTGCCTGAGTGGACAACTCACACCTACCAGCAACACCAACACCTCCTGAGTCATCACATCATCATCACTAGCGCTAAAGAAGCGTGTTTGAGCTCTTTCAACTCCATCAGTCGTAAAGGATCTAGCATACTTTTGGAACTCTCCGGAATCCACTGCGAAGAGGAAACAGCAAGAGACGACATTCCCTCCTGCCGTTTATTTCTACAACCGTAAGTCAGAAAACCACACCACCAACATTTATACTATTCTCTCCTACACTTTTTCCATATCTACCCCTGGTTTTTATATTGGACTTTTACTATTCTGCATCTCAAGTGAAGTGTAATACATTTAAAATGTATTTAAAGGTAAATTTAAGGGTATCTTCCTCTTTGTGTGCGAATTCCTCATTTCATATCCTTATCATACTTCAGTACCTAGTCCCACGCACTAGGCCCCACTAAGTAAGATTTATAAAATCCTTTCTCCACACTACCTGTCGTGAATAGTTACGTCAATATATCTGAAGGGCTCACTTTTTATTCGATATTTCGACCTACCTAGTGACCCAGTGTCCGCAACAGACGGTACCGTTCTCATTTTCGGATTTTCCAGTAATGGAACGAATGGACATGAATGACATTGTATTTTAAAACAATTCATCGAGGCGTTGAGGTGAAAAGTGTATTTGCCATTTTGAAAAAAGTTCTTTTCGCGTGCAGTCTGCAAGCATGACCTTGAAAGCTGAAAAAACACATGCATCAAATCTACGCCTCGAAATCCTACAACTGATGTCTCAAAACATTTCCCGTCACTTACCCACCTTTTTCTGCTTCATTGAAATAACAATATAATTATAGTTTAGTGAAAATTTTTTCAGAACAAAAAAAATGTATAACCTCTCAAAATCGTCAAATCGCAATTTCAGAGTAAAAAATTATTCCTTTAACTAGGATAATTACTCGGGTCATACGTTTTTGAATGGAAATATCATCATTTAATTCATTTTCTAAGCAATTCCGGATTTTTCAGAATTAAAAAAATTTTCAATCATATTTCGCGAACAGATTGAGTAAGAATTCGGAAAAAAAATCGTGAAGGCTCCTGTCATTGCAGACAATCAGCCATAAAAATCATGTCTCACTCAAGATTAAAAAATTGTGATGCCGATCGTCTTCACGAAGAATGCATCTTATATATTATAATTCACTGCTGGGAAGCAAAGTTATTTGGCGAAAGAAAATGTCTTTCTTAGTCTACGCTGTGAGGTGGGCTTACCACTCAGGTAAGGCATTCCATTGAAACTAGTCTCATGAACGGTAGAGGAAATACACAAACTTTGCTCTGCAACTTAGAGAAACCTTACCCACTTCTGAGGGTACTTTCGAGGTAACTCACCAAAGTTATAACTGAACTGAACAAGTTTCCAGGTTATCCATAACGGTGAATTTTCAGTGTTGTTACGGTAGGGCGATCCAATTGTTAGCATCAGGTGGTCTCGATTTTCGTACTTTTCAATTCACTACTAAAGCGACATCATCGGCGTCCGAATTACCGTGCTTTCTTGCTGTTCCGTCCTTCAATATCCATGTGGGGTGCAGAACGTTCAACGCTTATCAAATATTCAGTTCGTAATAACTGCAATAAAACCACTTTACCTCACTTTGAAGGTCTAAATTATTACTGCTACTTCAAAGAAATGATATGCTTTGAATTTAGCAGTCGTAGCTTCCTTTTCTTTACAGTGATGAAAACTCAGTTGCGTTGTCCAGTTATCATGTCCAACATTTTTGATTACTCGTACTATGAAGTCACCAAACGCGGTTTAAAATTTATCGGTCATTGGCCCTTTCAATCAGCAGAGAAACGGAGATTTTTGAGGTGGTTAACAGATTTTATCGTTATTACTCTGTTTGTCCCGAAAGTAAGTATGCAAATATTGTCACCAATATAGGGAAATAACACAATTACCAATAAAAAAAATTTACAAATAAAAAATACTTGAATTGAAATAAGAATCGCATTTCCGCTTGTTTGTTGGAATACTTACAAATTTCTGGAATCAAATCAATTGATCTAGTTTCAGTAATAAATTGTTTTTTTAAACTAGATAATCAAACTGATTGAATGTTTATCCGATTGGGACATTGTGATCGAGTGCATACCTATGGTTGGATGGCACGTAATAGCCCAAGCAAAATTTTTCAACTGGATAATAATGGAGGACCGTGTACACATCTTGATTCGTTTTTTACGAATTGGATGGAATGAAAACGATTGATTTATGATTTTTTCAGCTGAAAGATTTATTCTTATCAATTCAGAGGGATTGGGAGAGTTTGAATTTGAAATGCGAGGTCCAATTGCTACGTCACTGGTCAGAGCGGGCACGACGTTTGAATATATATTATGCAAGTATGAAGATTTCATTCATTTCCTGCCGTGCCATGAATTTGATGAAGAAGTTGGCATTTTTTGCATCAATACTGGAGACAATTTTCCGATGATATATTGAAATAGTAATTATAAACTAGTAAGGAGTTTTTTGACCCAAGTGACTGTAGGGTGGCTTTTCGGTGCGTTTATGGTGACTCCAACGTACAAATGCAAGATGACATCAGAAACTGAAATCGGAAAAGATCTGATCGTCTAATCTTGTCATTAAAACAGTAAGATAACATTTTACTATTGATATATTATCTACAGCGATACGATATGACGATACCTTTTGTTACGATTCTCAACCGTGGAATGGTTTCTCACTTTTCGTGACGTGATTATTCATCAGTGTATATTTTCAGTTCTAGGCTGTTTAATTCATCGAGATAGTAAATTTGCCGTGCTATCTTTGTTCTGTTATAGCATTGTGATATCCGAGTTGCTGTATCATTGATAATTTCCACAAACGGTGACCCCCCAGCACTAACTTAAGACCAGTTATGTCAACATAGAGATCAAAAGAGGATGGGATCGTATTGCGCAGGATCACAAACTGAAGTGTTCTACCCTGGTTTACGCAGAAATTAGCATAAAGAATCATGCCAAGAGATAGAAAATGTAGAAATAGTAGAGTTTTCTTAATCGACCAAAAAAATAGGATTGCTACGAAAATCCAAGATAAAACGAGATTAAAGAAAAGTATAATCGGGTAAAAACTTACAGATGTCGATAAATAAAGCGTGAAAAGTAGGCGCGATCACTCAGTGGGTTCGCACAGGCATAATTGACAAGTTGACGCGTTCGGTACGAAAATCGGGATGCTCAGGTTTTTACCGGTCTACTTATTCAATGAGTGTTCTCAATTGTCAGTTAATTGAGAGACTTGGAGACTCGAGTCGTAGGCTATTTCAAGTTTTCTGCAGCTGGATCTGCATTCGTCTCTCTGTGGCCACGTATTTGGAACCCAGTAGATAAATGCTGCCTTCAAGACCGCGGCTGAATGACTCCAGGTGAACCTCTGTTCGTCAATTTAGCTTCTTGTGGGTTACGCAGATATAAATTATGAATACATTAATAAGCTAGCCTATCCTAGACTCACTGAGGTCAGGCGTCAGAATCAATATCAAATTTTCTACTGTTTCACAAAATTAAAACGGATTCAAATGGCGCCATGAATCCACCGTGAAAGTAGGTTGATGCCACTCAATAGATACGTTATGTGCACACCTATTTTTAAGGTGCGTATAGATAAGGAAAAAATCCATGAAGAATTTCCTTTAAATGTATAAATATACCTTGAGTGAATATAAACATTAGGTCGACTCATATTACTTACATATGAATAATCCTGTGGTATAAACGAGTGATTGGTTAACTCGCAATCTTTCGCCACTTCTATGCTCAATCCATGTGCACTACTTCTCGACTATTCTTTGCTCCTTTTTCTTTCTGATTCTCTTGTAGCATTCATGTTTGGAGTCATTCTGATTTATTTTTGTACACCAGCCGTTCCGAAAATTTTGGATTTATTACAACCAATGAATGAGTCTCGTCCAAGAATATTTCTTTATCAAACAGAATTCTTTATCGACCAAGACAAATATTATGTCCAACTACTTTTTCACTCCTACCTGGCGGTGACTATTGGTGTAGGCTACATAGTTTTCTTTGATAATTTATTCGCAACTCTCATTAACCATGCGTGTGGAATGTTTGAAATTCTGATGTAAGATCATTTGTATCATATCAACCAGAACGTAGAATGGTATATTCACTTTTTTTCAGTTTACATCTCGAAACAATATCTTTGAGGAATCCCCAAGACCGGGAAGATACAATGAACAATTCAGATATCCCCATGCAGAACTTCAGAAGATGTTCTAACTTGCAAACTCGCATTCTCAAGTAAGTGACGTTGATGATGACGGTCGCACATATAATTCAATGAATTTTATTTTTGCTCGACGAGTATTTCATATTTGACGCTATTATATTCGATTGAATATACCGTTGTAGCGGTCACTACATTACCTACACGCTTCGTATGCATCTCCCGTACGTCGACGCTTTAGTAACTTAGTGGAGAGCGCTAAGCACTATCCCAAGTAGGGTTTCGGTATTGGGCGAGCCTTGGTCCAAGCCTGGTATGCCAATAGCCAGTACTGGCCGGCTTTTGGTAAATTAAATGGTCGATCATTGGTCCAACGTTTGGATGATAACGCCGGGCCAATAATGGCAAACAATAATTGACCAAGCATTGGGATCATGTCGGGCCCAATTTTGG
>NW_011887819.1:207926-215758 GCF_000806365.1 Fopius arisanus
CGGCCAAACATGGAAGCGCCTATCGTCGACGTTTTTACTCTTGGCCTATTATTGGCCTATAGATGGTATGCCGATGATTGGTTTGTCAATGTTGGTCCATACTATGGTTAAAGATTGGCGTTCAATGGGTGGATTTCCATGAATTGGACCAATCTTTGCCCATTATTGGGTTACAATAGTATGTACGCCAGATCTTAACCAAGCATTGGTCCAATGATTGACGATTGGCAAACCCTACTTGGGTACGCCATACGATGTTCTACCCCCACTTTCCTCCTGCCATTTCGGACTATATAAGGCCTTGCACAACAAACACTCAATCTCTGTTGGTGTTTAGCTCGCCTTGAGGACTGGACTCCCTGGCTGGCCCTCTAAGCGCTTCGCTTAAGTTCTCTCAGCCTTCTTGCAGACCATGGCGCTCTCTCCTCTTGGAATTGAGAGCTCAATACCTAGATCAGGCATGGGCACAGTCGTAACTGCGCAAACCGGGGCCATAAATTCCGATTAGACCCATTATTAGAAATACTATACCCCAATTGCGGGAAGCCCAGCGTAGTCAGGGTAGGAATAACAACGGCGCAAAGTGGGGCACGCTTGAACAGAGAGGGCGCCGCGTGCTCTCTTTTAAAATTAAAAAAATCTTGCCGCCTAAAAATCCGAACAAATTTTCACCAATTGAACGGGAAAAAAACCTTAGTTGTATCGGAGGTAATTGTTGAAACATCGTGGTGCCAGAAATTGATTATTTCTCGCTTAGCTAAATTGAAAAAAATATATGATGTCAGTTCTTTAAAATTCACTCAATAAATCATGAATGTAAGGTTTATTTTATAAGTTTTGCCCACTCTTAGCTAGATCACACATTTTTTAATCTGTGAACATTTTTCAATTACCTTTTTTCCGATTACCGATCACTCTCAGCAACTAATTATTTTTATGTTTTTCTGCAGTAATTATTCATTTTCGTGGTTAATTGGATATGGATGAATTTTTTAATGCTAAATAGTGGGATCGATATAATGAAAAAAAAGTCAACAAAACATGAAATGATGGAATTCATATTTTTTGGTTCCTTGTGCTTTTTAAAAGTCAAAAATCTTTAAAATTTATCAAGTACTGCTTAGGAACTGTTCAAACAATATTAACAAAAATTGAGAAATCCTTCCACCAATGTCTTTCAATCCATTCGCTGCCGAAATATTCAATTCCGAGGGTTTCATTCAACGGAGTTTTATGCGAAAGTTGATGTAGAAAAAAATCGTTCAAAAATTCAAATTTTTGCACGTTGACTGACGTAACGATACCCCACTCTGACCCAAGCATCGTGGTCTGACTCCTCCGATTACCTGCACAATACAATAGGACCCACTCTTTATATTCATTGGTGTAACTGGGGTTGGGAGCTAGGTGAGCCCATTGAGCGCACTCTGCCCATGTCTGACCTACACAGCCTTCACCGCCGCTACCTCTCTCTTCCCATCCTCTGGATCTGAGGAGCCAATAGGACTGCTCTCTACTCATACCTCTCTTCTGTCAAATTGAGAACTTTACTGTCTCTAATGGTACCTCTCTGTCGGATTAAGAACTCTACTATCTGGCTCTCTAATTGTATCTCTTCTTCATCGGACCAAGGACTCAGCTAGATAAGCTCTCTAGTGGTTTCTTCTCTTTACAGGATTGAGACGTTCTTGTATCAGACTTGATCACTGTGCACAGACCGTCGATCCAAGAAGTGTCTCTCTGAAACATAATTGCTTGTTAGTCGCCCAGGTTGGTCTCAATTAACCCGGCTACTACACAGTCATTAATTTTTTCCTCTGAACAAAATATTTCGATTTATCTAACTATGCACTATGATTTTGATATGATCCGAAAAAAATCTGAGAACATCGAAAATAATAGCAGGGGCATAGTGAGGGATGAGGATCTCTCAGGACTTTCACGTTTTGCTGCGAAGTATTCCAAATTCTCCAGCCGTTTATGAAATGGAGAGTGCAGTTATTGAAGATAAAGGGTTTTGTGTCAGTTAAAGTTGAATAATAGATATTCAAAGTGGAAATAATCAATTTTTAATCGATATAACGATTAAAATCGAACATACTAGGATCACATACCAAATACACTTAAAATAAATAGATTTATATATTTACTTGAAGTGTTCCCCGGCATGCTGACACTGTTCTTTTTTCAGAAATTGCTGGTGTTTTGAAGTACCGCGAAACACGGGTTATATGCGAGAGCCGATACACAGCATCCCTATTGAGAGAGACTGTTGAACATTCGTCGTTTTCTTCTTTTTTTCCCTCTCCTTCTGCCTCCTCCACCTCCCCTCTTCCATCCTTTAGTCTATGGGAGTGATCTCCAGCTATCACGGTGGCGCCGGTGTCTATCTTCATAGAAACTCTCACCAGTAAGATTCTTGCTGGAATGCAAGTCAGAGTAGCTCCGCTTCAACGTTCCACGCCTGTAGATTGATCTGTCCACCTGAGAGGGAGCTTGACCGGTGAGAGGTTGATGAGGCCCCCCTGAAGGTCCACGATTGGTAGTGGACGCTCCGTGGTCCGGTTGGACAGGTCTGCCATCCAGAACCTCTGGTTCCATCCGGGTGCAACCCCCTAGCAGTGTCCCTTGCACTTGTTTACATTTGTTCGGCCTCTCGATATGAGATTTGGTAGAGAGAATACCCAGTTTGTCCCGTGGCTGGCTGAATGAGCCGATGTACCAGGCGAAGTGATGGCTCGAGTCGGGCGAGACGTAGCTGCGGACCACTGCTAGTCTTGCAGACGCGAACAAGTCTATGTCTAGAATAAACTGTGTCAGTTCTAGCAGGCCCAGCGATCTGGTCACCCCCTCCTTCCTCATGTAGGCAACTAGGCAGATCTGTCTGAAGTAAGACATGAGCACCTGGGAGATCTTTTGACAGTTGTTTCGGGGCGAAGTAAACGACGAACATCTCCTTCTTGTTCGAATACCATTTCTCCTGCCCTCTGGTCCATTGCCCTGTAATATGCACGTTGTCCGTTGTTGTTGTTGCGCTCCCCAACCAAATTTCGCTATCTTTGACTGAAGAACTAGTAAAATAGTGAGGCGGCGATCCCGCTGAAGCAGGCGATGCTGAAAGACCAAACAGAAACAGAAAGAGGAGCGAGCTGTCCATGCCTACGTGCTCGTTGTACCAAGGCGGGCTGCTCCTCAGGCTAATCACCAAGATGTTTCCCGTCAAACAAGTCAGACGTGTCAAGCAGCAGCTCTGCAAATACCGGGACCTGAGTTTCAAAAGCCGAAGAAAATCTGGAACCAAGAAGCACTCGAATCAAATTCTGGACTCAACAAGCAACGGTAACATTCCAGAAAGGGAATCAGATATGCCAGACAGCTTGGTGGATGCCACACAGAAGCCAAATCACCTCCAACTCAAAGATTAATGTTGAAGAAATAAAGAAAACAACACCAGACAGCAGTAAAGTGGATAATGTATCGTCCTCTTGTAATTCCTGTAGTAATGGAGAGGTCGAGGAGGTGGAGGGAATCTCCAGCAGCTGCAAGAAAGCTATTGGTGACCACAGCTACAGGACATTGCTCCAGAGGATGGACGATGTCAAGGACTCAGACACAGGTGATGAAGAGGAAGAAAGTTTTCGCGATGTACCAGAGGGCAGTGATGAAGACTACAGCGATGTCGATGATGAGGATGATGGCTCCCCAAAACAAATTCTCGCTTGTAAGGTACTCAAGATTTTCTTTTGCCCAGTCGACAATATCCTGCAGAGAGTTTCTTAGCAATCTCTATTACTGTAGGATGGCATGAATGAGACCTACACTAAATCGCTCAGGCGGTAAATACAGGTCCTTTCCCTTAACTCTTAAGAGATACTAAAACTGCTTGTTTACTTTCAAGTTGGTAAGAGCGGGAGTGGCAAGGAGAAATTTGAATGATTTTGATAAACGAATTCCTTTCCAGTGTTTTCAAAGCAAAATTATTTAATGCTATGAGATAGACGCAGGCGCCACCGTGCTGGCTGGTAACCACTCTCATAGACTGTAGAAAGGAAAGGGCGGTTCGAGTAGGCAGGAGATGGAGAAAAAAAAGAAGGATAGGACGAATGATCAACAGCCTCTCTCAATAGGGACGCCGTGGATCGGTCAGAAAGCATATAATTCTTGTATATAAAGAAGAACATGATGGTGAGTGTTCAAAAATCAAATTGAAGAAGGTCAAGAGAAATCAAAATGGAGACTGCCAAAATATCGCATCGAAAAAGTCAAAGTCGACTGAGTCAAGGCTCAAGGAATGGGCAGTAATTGCAAATCATATTTTTAATGGGCGCTGATATAAAATATATATAATACGATACATGTATTATTTCATGCATATGGAGAAAATTCTTTTCTTGGAAAAAAAAGGTTAAGCTAGAAATTATCACGACGAAAGGTATGCAAGAAAATTTCACGGCAAAAAGTGTCTATTTTCATGAAAAAAGTGTTCTAAACATTGCATATTTTAGGGACGATAAATCCTTCTAATTTTTTACATCAGGTCGACTATTTGTTGAATGAAAAACGATGAATAAATTTTTTGGTCATTTTTTATCACTTTTCATTTGACAGATAGTTCAGGTCAGGGACAAATGATGATAACGGTTGTCTTTGGCACATATTGAACTATTAGAGAACTACATATTATTAGATCTATTCCGGTTGAACAAATTTTCTGAGCAAAAAATCCGGTTTACACCATTAAAATTTTTTTATGTATCATTTATTCATGATATCATGAGCTTTATGAATTTCATCCGTCAAAAGCATGGAAATTTTAGAGGAAAAAATTTTTTCGCCTGCAATAGTCGGGGTGGTCATTATTTATTACTGATCGGTTGGTATAAAAAACAATCGAAAATTCGACTATGGGACTTTGACATTCGGTTTGAACTAATGAAAAAATAGAGGATAAAAGTTAGCATTTATGACATTTTCAACCCGGTGAAGGGAAAGTGACAACTTTCCTCCCGCTGTGCGAGAGGAATGTTGCCGTTCCTGCCTACGCCGTGTTGAAAAATCGTATTCCCCCATCGGAAGGAAACACAGACAAGCCTTCCCCACGTGCTTAGCAATTTTGCACATGGAGAAGACTTATCTATATTTCCTTCCTAGGTGAGAAATATACAATTTTCGCATACACGAGAGAAAATTCATATGTTCCGAACATTAGCGAAATGTGTTGGAATAAACGAAGGGGAATGAATTGATAAACTAACTCACATTGATGTAAAATCGTTACATAATTCCAAATTCTTCACTCCGATCGGTTTAAATGAAGAAGGAAATAGAATATTTCCATACAAGTGCTACTGAACAATTCTCGTCACACATGTGTCGAATGGTAGTTTTTGGTCAGTGATTTCGCGTTTAACTAGTGGTGAACTGTGCTTTTGTTCGTTTATAAGTATACGAAAATGCACATTCCCGCACGAGATGAACGTAGCAACAGTGTTAAAATAGTTCATTTCTAGGCTGTTGGGATGGGTTGTTCGGGCTGCAAGCGGGAAATAGCCAATCAGACGAGTGAAAAAACCACATCTCAACAGCCCGGATAGTATTTTCCCATAGTGATTTTCACGTTTTTGAGTTTGGGAAGTATGTAATACCGATTCCCAGATAAGAAATTCTGAGAAGCAGTACGGAACAATAATTTAGAGCATTCATGTTTTTAATAATTTTACAAAACGATCAAGTTCAATAATTACCCTCGGCGACTCAAAGCAATAAAAACGAAAGCAATATCAGCGTGCATGAAAAATAATATTGAATAGCGATCGGAATTCCGAAAGGGGAGATCAATTATAACATAAACCGTGTGGTTTTATACATGAATATGTCAGAATTTCGACCTAAAAAACTTGCATTAAGGGCTTATATACAGTTAGGATTTTCAAAAAATCGATTTTTTTACGTTTTCTTAATATATATATACCTGAGTATACACACACAAAATTTCAAGTCGATCCGACGAATATTTTCGAAGTTATAGACACATTAGTGAAAGCGCGCCGGGGGATCTCGCAGTAGGGGACCGGCGCTCCAGCCACACACCTGAACCGGCTGCCTACCTGAACCTTGCTACCTCTTTTATCGGAGTTTGCACCTGTCTAGGGCAGGGCTCGGCACCCTTGAGGTAGCCGGTAGTCATCCTGTTACAAAGGTCGGGATTATATCCAAATCGTAATGCGCACCCAATTAGCCAACCTTTTGTCTGCAAATAAGATCCAGTGGTGACAGTATTCCACACAGAGTGGCGTGCCAGGCGAGCAAAAATGGCTGACCCGTTTGAAAAATGCTTCTTGCATTGCTGACATGAGGAAATAAATATAGTCCTTATTCCTCAGCTGGATCGTATCTTGTAACCTATAATCGTCATGAAATTATAGAATCGGGGACTGGAAAATTATCGAAAAAAATTACACATTTCAAATGCCAAAATAAAAATATATTTCTAATTGTCTACTCTTGGCCAACATTATTAATTGTTGCTCAATGGAAAACGCGGGAAGGGGGTAGACGTCTTCCATCATAGTGGGTAGTGGGAAGGAACGAAAGGTGAAGGAAATAGGAAAAAAATTATGCCTAAACAATAGTTGTCACTAATATATTTACAATAGTTTTATGGCAACGATCGTACGAATGCCAGATCCATAGATAATCTCTCATTAATGCGATGTTATGAATTGTCAAATTATATGAAATCTCTAAGTTACAGTATCTACCGACATGGTCACAATCAAAACTGTCTATTTAAAAAACTTTAGTGTGAACGTTGAATTGGCATAGATTCCACAATTTTTTGAAAATGAGGTTTATAATTACTGAGACTCACAAGCATAGCTTTTCTGAGTTCTCATCATCTAATACCGACCTATCGGAGGTTTTTATTCGATTCACAACGATAGGAAGGAAACCCGATTCACAAAGATAGGTTGTCCCAAAAATAACACGCGTTCGCTTATACGCTTCTGTCAGGTTTGGAAAATCATTAACTCCGATGATTATCTTCCACAAATCATCTGAACTGCATGAAGGTAAATCGAAAGTAATGAATTTTTCCATTTCAACTAAGAGCTTTACACCGTTTACGTAAGTGAAATTGACAATTATGTTTTCGAGACGTTCAAGATTGTACGTACGTGCTTTAGGAGCCTGGAAAAACTGATACAAGTACTGCAAATCGTCTATATCGGGGAACCGTTTATTCAAATCATCATATAATTGCTGAGTCAACCTTATCAATAGAAACTTTGTTATTGAGTGGGGTAAGTTAGCCTCAGTGGAGTCTGAGCAGCTACGGCTATCCCATCATATCCTCAACGTCACCCTTTATAATTTTTATCAGAGTTGTAGCAATTTTCTCAATAAATAGCGCCTGGATACAAAATAATTGTTACGAGTGATTCCACATTGTCAAAGCATCAAATAAATTTATTTCTCAATATTGCTCCCTATTTCAGAGAAGAAAATAATATTTAGAGTTTCCATTCATAGAAAGTTGAATATTCCCTCTAGCAGTATCGGTCAAACCAAGGCTCAAGGAGGACGGGAAATACAATTAGAGTAGGTAGTTTCGTTAAGTGGATAAGGCTCATCTCCCAACTTTCACTAACGAAGCTCGGGAGCTCCGCGAGCCCGTTGAGCCCAGGTTGCCGACCCCTGGTCTAGGGTAAATCTGTCTCCTTATTGTATGTTCCCTTTCTAATTTTAAATTCCCTGCACCTAAACTGCCAAATATTGAAGAATAGAAGCCAGTCTAACCAGAGAAGTCTAGCGGTACTGTTGTGCACCTT
>NW_011887819.1:226368-230924 GCF_000806365.1 Fopius arisanus
TTTCATTCCGACTTCCATTCCACGCTGTAGTATTCCAAGATTTACGCTCCACATTTTGTTTCGTTACTCACGTTTCACAGAACAACATACGAAACCGATATTTTTGTTCCGTTTGACAGTTTCATTCTAGATCCCTGATTATTATAGTTATTTTAAGCATATGCTCAAATCTATGCGTATATCTATACGTGATTCAAGTATATTTTTTCTCCTCATAGGTTTGTGAAGAATTTGGAATCATCCTATAATATCGCTCTATTAATTATTGTCGGAGTGAATATCTTGACAATAGTACTCACGGGAATGACAGTGAGTAGGCCTGATCATCAACCAGAATGGTTCACATTGTTCAAAGATTTAAAGTCATCATCTGTGGATATCATTTTAGGCTATCATTAAAAGATCTCAACCAAGCGAGATGATTAGGATGGCATTTATCAGCGCAGGCGGCTTCTGTCATCTATTTTGGATTAGCTGGTTGGGACATGCACTGGAAGTACAGAGCGAAAAAATCTTCATATCAGCGTCAGAATGAATACAAATTCATTATTTGAATCGTTACTTCATTGAACATCATCCATCGATTCAGTTTTCACAGCTAAATATTTTTTCATTTTAATTTCTAGTTATCAAAATCGATGGTATTGCCTGCCGCACCAATTGCAACTGATGCTGCTACCAATCATGATGAGAAGCTTAATACCGTGTCATTTGACGGCGGGCAAATTTTACATAATGTCCATGGAAAGTTTTGGAAAAGTAAGAGGACATTTTAAGATTTTAGAAGGAAAGATGGGAATATAATGACATTAAACAAGATGGGTTTTCAGACCTTGAAAATGATTATGTCTTCGTTCACAGTTTTGAACTCTATGCGATGAACGTAAGTCCATTGAAAATGACAATGTGAATTATATTATGAATATTTGAATAATTGAACGAATTTGCCTTGTAAGGAACTGACTTAATAAGGATAGTAAAACTATGTCAAGAATAAATTTAACCAAAATAACATGCGTAATACATTTATTACTGTGTACTATACGAAGTCAATCGTTCACACTACACGTAACTTAGTGGTTCGCCAAACGCCACTAGATGGCCAACAATTTCGGCAAGGGAAAATGCGAGGCAGAAGTATTAACAATGCTCTCGCGGCGCAATCAAGCCACTCGATCTCAGTGTACTGGACAGTGAATTTCGAGCAGCCTTGATTGCCCGTGGCGAAACTTTTTGGACGCGCTTAGCAAGTAGCATTTGCTACAGTTTATTCTCGAATTTGGGCACTCCATCTCAGTTGCCAATTTAATTAATTGCCAGTAGACTGTTGGCTTTAGTAGAGTCACTTGCAAGTAGCCGGTTAGCTCTAGTAAAGTCATTTGCAAGCAACCTGCTGGCTGTAGTAGAGTCAAAAATTAGTTTAATTGAAAAGAAAAAAAAAACAATGATTAATATTAGTTTGAATGGTGATGTGATTGTCATAGTTTTGTTTCTCATGCTTATTCTACCAGATTTACAAGGGATATAAGAGTAATAGTTGAAAAATATATCGCCCAGAAAATGACCATGCTCCAAATTGATTGCAATCTACCTTTGTGGTGAAATTTATTGCAATTACAATAGATTACACAACGAAGATTAGAACTATCGGTAAAAGTATATCTGAGCTACTTCTATTTCCAACTTATTCCGTTCTATAATTTGTCAAATTTGACGTATATCCTACAGTAAATAAACATTCTTAGTGTCCGAACTGAGCAACTATTAATGAATTTAACCACTTTGAATCATCTCGCTTATCTTGGTGGATTCTCATGTGGGCATACAGCCATCTCCCAATGCGCTTTTCCTTCAAAAAGCTGTTAATTTATAATTAACTATGCAATATTATGTGGTATTAATAAAAATTTAAGGCGCAGTGAGGCACTTTTTCAAAAAGGTTCAAGCCTCATCAGAACTTAGCATGATGCGACGGGGACACGATTGGTATGAACCCTACCAAAAGTCGGTCTGGACCGCTCTAAATTTTTCTTTCCTTTGTTTTTGCTGGTTATTATAATGAATAATAATTCAGAAAAATTGAAAATTAAATGAAGTGCGCTATTATACTATTACTAGAATATCAGTATGAATTTAGAAGTCAACTTGAGAATATATTGATTTATTTTGTTACAGCTCTAATTGGTTTTAGAACGAATTACTTCGGAACGAAATGATGACAGAGTTCTTAGCGGAATTTATTTCCGTAGTGAAAAGGTCCGTTGGAGACCTTTCTTCCAACAATTTGTATGAAGTGGTGAAATTGATCATGCCATGAAAGAACTGCTACAAGAGTTATTTACTAGTAGTTTTGAAAAACATTTCAGTCTAACGTTCACTATGGAAAGATGTCGTAGTTTCAATTATATGAGTTAGTCATTTGTCGAATAGTTTCAATAGTTTCAAAAACATAAACAGTTAAATAAACATTCAATCGATGTACAAGTCTTCCACTGTGTTTCTGTCGCATATTTTATAACTGACCATCGGTGTGCAGACAATCCTGAATAGGACAGAGAGGACACAAACATTTTGTCCTACATGATGTCGGACCCATACATGATCTTGAATGCACTATAGAAATGCAGGACCATGTTGTTTATATTGCTGTGTGCAATCGATTGAGAAAATTCTATTATTTGGAGGTAGAACATAGAAGTCAACTATTCACTTTTCACTAAATTTTTTTGTAAAATTATGTCAAGAATTATTGCCTTTACGTTTCTACTTGACGCACAATCCTATCCA
The DNA here is from genome assembly GCF_000806365.1 of Fopius arisanus. Lineage (NCBI taxonomy): Eukaryota > Metazoa > Arthropoda > Insecta > Hymenoptera > Braconidae > Fopius > Fopius arisanus. The sequence goes on from NW_011887819.1 coordinate 229,156, forward strand.
CCGTTTTCCTGTAACGTCACAAGCTGTGGAAAGCCATATAAATTTCCCGTTTTCCATTCCTCAGCGAGAGAAGACAGACAACAGCCCCGAACTGCTCAGTGGAGTGAGTACCTTAAATTTCCTTTATCTGTACCAGTGAGTATTCCCTCTAGTATGAAACCGCCTCAACGGTGAGCCATATTATTCGATAATTATTTTCCAGTTTCTTTACTACCAAGTAATTCCTTTCTTTCCGGTATTTTATTTCGTCTTCCACAAAAGTTAACCCCTAAATTCTGCCCTTTTGTAGTATTTTTAAATCATCCCGTTGTATTTTGTATCACGTGTACTGCAAGCCGACTACCCTTACTCCGCTCTCTAAATTATTAATAAAAGTCCAGGAGTGTATTTTTCGTTATGGGATTTTGATTTTCTTCCATTGTAAACCATCCGGTGTCAATTTTGAACCTATTTCCTTCAGTTTCAGGCCCTCCCGCGAATTAAAAGAATTTGCCCAGAATAGAATAATTTTGCTTTACGCTTGTTTATCTTCTTGTCTTGCTTGGTGTGCTCGTTCAAAATGGGCTGAATGGTTATGGCCCGGGGGACGCAGCGGCGATAATAATTCACCAGGCCAATACATTGCCGAAGGTCTTCAATGGTTTGTAAGTTTGGTAGGTTAAAATTCTGATGTTCTCTCGGGCGAATTTACATTGGATGGGGTTGATTGTCAGGCGATTGTTAGGTTGCCTTCCGCATGGAAATGATGCTGCTCGGGAGTCCTAGAGTAGATGATGATGACATCAATATAGGAGGCAGCAAAATTATAATCTCGAAGGAGGTTGTCCAGGTACCTTTGGAACGTGTGTGTAGCGTTGGAAAATCCGCGTTGGAGTGCGGTCAGTCCCTTCACATCCACGAAAGCTGATAGAGTTTCCTCGGCAATAGTGTTTTGACATAATAAGAGGCTTTCCGATGGCAATCTAAAGGATTTTTTCAAGCACAAAGCAAATGAAAATCTGGAAGCCTTCGAGAATTCCAACCGTGAGAGTGCTTCCGGCAATCTGCAGAGCTCAGTTTTCCTTTCTCGAACCTTGATTTAAAGATCGCATACCCTGGTGAAACTTTACTTTTTGGAACTTCTCTTTCTGGCTCTATCGAATTTCGTACTCTGACGCATCAAGTCCGACTGCTATCTAACGGGTGAGGGATTCTGGGAAAATCTCTTAGGAAAACAAAAATCATGAGTACATAGCGATAGCAAGTTTCAAGTTGTTTCAAGTTTTACCCGACCGCCGTGCGGAAATCGCGATGCGTCAGTCGCTGAACTTTGAAGAATTCATTAGTTGGGGGAACATTTCACTCGCATTTCGGGGGGAGATTAGGCTCTTACAGCCGAGGCCTTACCACCACTCATTGTCTTACACCTCCACGATGCGTCTAATACGATATTTTTAAATGACAACCAAGGTGCACAGAAATTAGTTGATTACTAATAAATAAAGATTAAAACGTACTTTTTTTCATTCTCAAACCACAACATATCTGTATACGTCATCATTTCATTGGAGTTACATACGATCGAGTGAAGATAAGGCTTAGGCTCAAATTTGAATGGGAAGGGATTCGCTAGTGGCTCTATGCTAATGGACCGAGAGTGACCTTCTGGTTTATTTTTGGCAATTAACACCAGGATTTATACGCTTAGCAGACGCATTCACATATACAAATAATAGGAGGATTCCACCGGGTACACGCTCCTCGGGCCACGATGAAAGAAGCATTTCCCT
>NW_011887819.1:244159-249662 GCF_000806365.1 Fopius arisanus
TTTTAACTTATAACTTCTGCTCATTTTTTTAACTTATAACTTCTGCTTATTATTATTGACAAAAAAAAAAATTCAATTAAACGAAAACTAATTACTCCTCAATTCTGATAATGTTCTCCTAAATTCCACCAAATTACCTACATATTTATGAAGAAAGGAGCTTGAAATGTTAATAAAAAAAATAGATTCCTTATATAAAAAATACATGGATATCTCGAATTGACATTGAATATCGATAATCGTTCAACTGCGATAATCGAAAGCGACATCTCTACCATACATCGCATCGTCACCTCATCACACTATACTATACACACATTTAATGGGGTCAACGTCCCGGCCGCTTGCGGCCGGGGCGGCGCTAGTCTTCCAAATGCACAGTGCTCCGGGGCCCGCGATTAAACGGCTACGTTCAAGTCGGTTATCGAAGTCTATAATATAACCCTACCGCCATCTCTCGGCATTTTCCGAACGCTGTTTTCATGCTCACTTCTGCCCATTATATATTTTTTATAATTTATCCCAAAATAATCAAACAAACATCGCCAAATGTATCAAATAATCCACTTTATTCATCCCGCATCATTCTATCATCTGTTTTCATTGATTTGTTCCTGTTTTTCATCCAAAAATTGCATCCACGCAACATCCACTCAACATACACACTACATCCACGCTATAGCGTGGATGATAGTTTGCTAGGGCGGTTTGAAAGCTTTTGCGGCAATTTTGATGAAAACATGTCAATATTGTGTTGTACTTTATTGAATACTACAAAATATGCCATACAAATCCCTGAATCAACGGTTTAACATCACCTGGTCTTTTGAATCTCAAATCTGAGTACTATATAACTCCATTCAAGGTTGTATGATATGATTGTGATTGAAGATTTAATTAACAATAATACATATCGCCACGCATCCACGAAAGGAATTCCGACGTTTTTAACGGCCTATTTTTCAATCTGTAAATACTTTTCGATATCTGAATTGTCCATTCGTGCGGTGGGCTTATATTCAAACGTTGTCCAACCGGGAATCGCCATGATCATGCGGAAGCAATTTATGCAGCGGAATTTATGAGTTATATTTTCATTGCCTCTTATGTCGTCAAAGATGCTAAACGGTTTGGGTGCATTGATGGTTTTTCTGCATTCCCTTATGAAAATACCACGACGTACTTCCGAGAAGCCTGTTGAAAACCGCATGAACATTTACAGCAAATTTACAAGCGAAATGTTGAACGAAAAATCGTGGACGTCCGGAAAGCAATTCCTCTTGTAGAATCAATAGGTTGCAGCGCAGTTCTTGAAAAAAGCTGCTATGGACCTTTTCCTCCGACAATTATTGTCGACAGCGCTCAACATCGGTCACCAAAATATCGCAACCTCGACATTTCCTTGAATAACCATGAGGACACAGTAGATTCATTGATAAATATCGTTCAAAATATAGTCGCTATCAACAATGAATACTTCCTCATTTTGAAGAAATTAGGAAGGGCAGACGGATTCTTTAATGTAGGGTGTTCATCAATTTCACTTGATGTTTTCCGCTCATCAGCATTTCTTAATGAAACTCATACCATTCGTATTAATCAACTCCGGGTTAAATACTTTCGAATTCCTTACTGGCGCCGAGAGTGACCTGTTGCGATACCAGAAGTTTTTTAAAAAAATTCTAATTAGAATATTTTTCCAAATTTTCAAAAAATTTCTAGAAAACTTTTAAAATCGGAAAACAAAACAATTTTATTTTTGGGAACGTTTTGGACAATGTGTCAAAAATTTGAATAGGAAAATTTTTTCTATAATTTAGATGGCGTATTTTTTGAGAATATTGAAAAATCGAAAAAGTAAGAAAACAACAGTATAATTAAAAGAAAAAATTATATTCGTGAAAATTTTTAGCAAATTATTAAAAAAATATTCCATAACAAATTTTTGAAAAATTTTTCAAAACATTTCTCAAAAATACAATTGTTTTGTTTCCCGATTTCTTTTTGTTTCAAAAGAAAAATTTTCTGGAAAGTTTTCCAGAAATTTTTCGAAAATTTGGAAAGGTTATTCCGATTACAATTTTTTTTTACCAGGGTTGCTTCGCATTCTCTCGCTAACTTTGGTTCTGCCTCGCCAATGAATCCTGGTAATCATGCACTTATTCCAAAGTCAGTATAATATGCCCGAGTAATGATATTATTAAGAATTACATGATTTGCAGACACGATCCTAATTTCTCTCCGATGCCCTGAAATTTGCAGTTTTTAGGTCCTACGTTTGAGAAAATGATGTTCAAGCCTTGCTATGGAAAACATGTCAGCTTTCCTCCGTGGCTTGCCACTGCCGCGTCCGACTTGGAAAGCAACGCTGCATGTAGCAGAGGATGATCTGCTTCCCAAAGCTCAGGGATAATATGTGCTATTTCTTGCCTGCTACTGAATTTGTAGATGGAATCGACAAAACAGGGACGAGGACGAGGAGAAAGACACAGAGGACGAGTAGCAGGGCAGGGACGACGAGGAACACGCGGAAGTCCTACTGTCCTGGCAGCACGTGCCTTATCGGCCATGGTCGCAGATATTCAGGCTCTGAATGCCTCCTCCGAAATTTCTCAACCCAACCTACTTCACTCACTCCATTCCATTCCCTCCATATGCGCCGGGCCCCACCAATCTTCTCATGCGTCCCAAGTTTCCCGTTCCCTCTCACACCAGAGCTCTACCACCACTGTGAATTCCCCAAGTCCACGCCCATTGATGGTACGATTAACCCCACACCAGCCACTCGAGTTTGCTGCAGGAGCTGCTACGGTAAAGGCGAAAAGGAGGAGAGCAGAGGCGTTAAGAGCAGAGGCTGAGAGGCTCCGGTCTGATGCCTCTAAATCAGAAGCTGCAGGGCCGGCGGCAATAGCCAAGGCAGCAGAAGCAGAAGCAGCAGCAGCAGAAGCAGCCGCAGTAGAAGCAGCAGGAGAGGCAGCAGCAATCCTGCCAGCAGCAGCAGCAGAAGCAGAAGCAGCAGTGGACGAAGTTGCTGAGATGGCCGGTGCTCCATGATGGGCGTTAGTGACGTTCCAAAAAATAATTTTTCGGAAGAAAAATACCAGGGGTTTCTTCATAACAATTTATTGTTCCAAGCACTATCTGCTAAGCAAAGTCCAAGCAATCCAGCGGATGGTAAGGTAAGATCACAGATCGATGCAATTTTTAAGTAGATAATGACGAATGCTGTACCAGCCTCAGTAGAAATAACACTTCGTATTTTTACCGTCACTCAGAATCCTAATTTGATATTTTTTTCTCTTCAGGCAACATTAACGTCAACAATTGCAGCGACTTGATGACCTCCCTCAAGGGTTCTTGCTGATGAGTTTAGACGATTTCTTCGCGTTCGAAAATGCAGACCCAGGCATTTTCGATAATTTAGTATGTGTAATATTATTTTCCATTATCCATTATAAAGATACAACGATTATTAATTGGTCACAATTTTTAGAGGTTGTATTTTTTTTCCATCTGGGGGAAAATAATCCGCAGGAAGATGCAAACGCATACTTCCATGAGGCATTCCACCCCGAGGAGCTGGTATCGGAGAACATCCCGTGGAAAGGGATTACGCGTGATGACAATGCGCCGTTCGTGAAGCACTCCCTCCAGAGGAGCCGCTTGACTCATGCTTGTCGTGGTAAGTACTTCGTCGTTTGTTCGTCTCATAATGATTCAAGAACTGATGCCATCTACTTTTTTTACAGGGGCTATGTCACGACCCAGCACCCCAACAACACCGTATTGCCGAGGACCCGTAGCCCGAGTAGGATGAGGACTTGCACGATCTCCTTAGCGACCTGCTTGAGGAAGAGGCAATCTACAGTGAGTTGTGTCTTCATTTTTCTTTCCCAATTTTCATTATTTGGAGGTGCTGTATGCGGTTGTATGGTTGTGCACCACAAAAATCAGCGGTGTTTTCCCTTTGATTGTTCTCATTATTTTTAGGTATCTGCTTGGAGAGAGAAAGTTTTGGTGATTCTCAGAGAGAGGGGAAAGAGTGGGGCCTTTCCCACTATTAATGATTTTAGTTCTCAGGTACACTTCGAGAATGGTTTGCAGACGTAAAATATACAGTATCTCACAGGTAAGAATTACCATATTAACTCTATAAATAATCTCATTGTTACCTTTAATATTTTAATGATTTGAAATATCCCGCTTGATGGGGCCAGAAATTTTAATATTTAGAGATAGTGGCGCGGAGTATCTGGGAGGATTGGAGACAGCGCATATAGGTAGGCTTGCTCTCTTGCCGTCGGACCATCAGACACAAGGGTCAGTTTATCCCTGTCCTCTTGTATTTATTGCGAATTGTGATCAATAGGCGTCAGCTCATTTATATGCATATATATATATTGTAAATTTATTAATATTAATACCTAAATTTAATAATCACTATTCTTGGGCAATTAGTTTCTTTTGAAACCATTATATAGTGACGAAGTACTTCCGAAAATTTAAGTATCATTAAAGTATGTTTGTGTGCGTGTGAATAAAAATATATTCTCGGTTTCTTCTGAGTCTATACAATCAGATTGGAGTATTTTGAATATTGCAACTTGACATTTAAATAAATTGCGATAATTTTTCATGTGAATTTGTTTGTTAGGAAATAATTTTTTTTCAAATATCTTTGCTTATTAATCAATAATTGATCTGATTGATGGTGCTGAACTAAGATAAAATGATATTGAATTATTATTATTATTCCTTCAAATTGACAAAATCGTGATATTATTTAAATATTATGCTGAGGATCTTGCCCAGTTGGCTGGAATAATTTATTTAGTATTTTTTCATTGTTTATTGACGATTTGTATTGATTTTACTACTCATTTATCAAATTGAGTCGACTATTGGAGTAAAATTGTTACTAAAATAATATAATATTAATGTTTGTTTTTTCTCTTTTTTAGCAATTCCCAACGAGGCAGAAGGTTCGACGATACCCACATCTTCACAAATAGCAAAATTAAATCGTCAAAGTTTGTATGGTCGATGTTATTAAATTTAAATTTAAATCATGATTCAATTATTAAGTTTAGTTAAGACACGAATGAAATTATGCAGTTGTAAATCATTGAACTGTTTAATTGTAATTTTTCTATAAAAATGTATTTTTTTGACCAATAAAATAATTTTTTATATATTTTATTCATTTTTTATTGGTTTTTACGCGGAGAGAAAAATACTGGAAAAAATACGTAAAAAGTTCCGTAAAAATTCACGTGTGAAAGATAAACGTGGGGCGAAATGTAAAATCGGAAAAAGTGCCGATCATTCAGAACATTTTACCACTCGGTCGGTAAAAAGTCACCTTTGGAGGCAGAAAAATAATGACACTAGCGGCGACAGTAGCCACGCGGGCGGTGTGTGACTCCGGCGATCACCCAAGCTAAGCAACGCTCAGTTGGGTTAGTACTTGGATGGGTGCCCGCTTAGTCACACCCATCGGCGT
>NW_011887819.1:249687-265843 GCF_000806365.1 Fopius arisanus
GAACACAGCAGAATCCCCGCAGTACCGGCCGGCTGCGCTACTGAGGTTTTACATGGTTTCCCTCAGTACACGCCAAATGGGCGCAGTACAGAAAGTCGGCCCATACTACCGCAAAAATAATGAGAGGATAGTAGGAGAGGCTAATGAGAGGATAGTAGGAGAGGCTAAAAGGCTAAGACGAAGGGGGGCGCCTATCAAACCATGGTAACAATGGTAATAGGAAAAGGAAAAATGTAAAAATAAAAAAAAAAATAAAAAAATAAAAAAAAATAATGACACTCAGTTCCGTAAATTTTGCCGGAACTGGAAAATACGATTCTAATCTCGCTTCGCTCGGTTAGATGGCCGTTTCCAGTCCCTACGAGAATAAAATATTGTGTGCCTCACGGAAATAAAGTATTTTCCGACTTATGTGATTATACTCACATTTCGTCAGAAAATACTTTATTTCCTAAAGGCACAATATACTAATTATCCTTCCGACAATAGTAATTTGCCGGGTGACGTAATCCGAACATAGACAATGATTCGCGATCGGGTATGACCAACAGTCATACCACCAACGCTGTCTAGGAATTTTTCAATTCCGTCACGTAAAAATCACGGTGCGTCACGTAAAATTCAAGTGAAACTGGATAATTTTTACTTTACTCGGAATAATTTTAACCGGAACTGTGGTAAATTTTACAAGTTCGTAAGAAAGTACGTAACAGTCGCGTCAATTTTCCAGAGCAAATAACAAAATTCACTGTTCGTCTCTCATTCTTTCCCAAATTCTCCAGTAAAAATCAAGGAAATGACACTCCAGACCACGATTACGTGATTAGTCACGTAATGTTTCCTGTGTTTTTCTCTCCGTGTAATAATTTAATTTAATAAGTTGCAATGAAAAGGAGGGAAGGAAAGGGCTTAGGTAGGCGTTAGATGGCGCATACTGGTGTAGTCGTGGTATGGTTTTTATTCCAGTAGATTTTTTCTATGTGAGCAGAAAGTTGAGTAGTTGACAATTATATTGAGGAAAGTTTTTCAACTCATTTATCTTTAATAATGCAAAAAAAAATGCGCTGCAATTTTGGAACTTGTATCGCGGTTATTGCCTCTCTCATATGTCTTATTTTTTCATTAAAAAAACGTATTAAACTCTTGTACCAGTTTGTTCAGTTAAAATAAATCGCTTTCATACTTACTTAATAATAAAAATAGTTTTGCGGCGGAGACTAAAGGTTAAATTACTCTACAAACAATGAAGCTATGTTCAATCATCTGTGAACGATTTTCTTTGATAAAACAATTCCAATAAATGTGAAATTAACAAATATTCCAAATGAAGTACTTTGCATAAGACTTGATGGATATTCCTGAATTGTCATAATTAATATCAGATTTGTTGTATAATAAACAAGTACAAACGATAGTGTTTTCAGTCATGTTACTTGATCATGAGGTTTTCACAAAATATGTAAGAATTTAGGGTTGTTAGCTAGATTTGCTTAATAGACTTCGTCGTGAAGAGACATGCGAGTTACTAATTAGATCTTTCAAAGATTTGCCGATATCCTGGACAATATTCTTATGAACTTAAACTAAGGATTTCTTCAGAAGTTAAACTAAGAGCGTAGTCAATCACTCTTATTTTTCTTCTTCCCCCCAAATTACCCTAAATTGTTTCTGTACTGTTCGCCGCGGGTTTGTAGCAGATGTAACGCAGATGTAATACAGATGGTCCTACTGGTAGTACTGTCGCATCCAGTGCCGACTTCGATTGAGGTTTGCTTTGACGTATCGAGAGACGTATTTAGAGATTTATCGTAAATTGATAACAACAACAACGGGAGAGAAACAAAATCGGATTTAACATCACATTTCAATGTAAATATTACGACCGCCATGAATCGGTTTTTGTTAGTCGTATTCTACCCCACAATATCAATTGCTGACAAAAAAACACAAATATCTGAGTTTTCGACGTCAACTATTTTATGCTTTCTGCACGTTATCTTTGAAAAAAGAACATGATCTATGGAGTAATCACAGTTGTGGCCTACAACTTCAGGTAAGGTTTGATAATAAATTTTGCTTTTCCTTCCTACAGAAAGTATATATGAATTCCGAATAAATTAACATATATTTCAATGTGCATCCGAAATAGTGACTCCGGATTTTTTTACTAGTCCAATCGTTTATTATCAAATGTCTTTAATAAATCGGTGCGGTGCCTATTTTTTAGTGAATTTTAGTAAAACTTTTTATAATTGTCATCTTCGCGAATCATTATGTTTCAATTGAGCAGATAACGTAGGCGAAAAAATTCAGACAATCTTAGCCGAGAGCATAAACGTCGGTTACAACGAATTTGAGTATTGGGGCGCCGTGAACGTAAAGAATTCCGAATTCATTCTCAATCGAATATTCGCAATTTTGCCAGAGTAAATCCTGTTTCTGCACAAGATACGGCGGCTCAAAAATGACGATGCAATGGAGAACGACGATCTTTATCTCCACATTTCTGACTTAGAAAATATGCAGATTGATCTATCTGTGATGAATGATTCACATGTTTCTCGCGCGCCCAATGATTTTAATCTCCCATGCGCGCCGAACCCGGGTCCATCGCAATCTCCTTCGTTCGGCGAACACTCATTCCTTTTTTAAACAATTGCCTATTGATTGTCATTCAATTCTCGATACACCGCGGAATCCTGCTGCAGTCGTTAATGTAGCTAAAGTTGAGTATCTTCACCTAGGGCTTCGTGAAGAACTGATTACTTTTCTTTAAAAAAACTCCCAATAACATGATTCCTGACTCGTGGCGAATAAATTTCAGTACCGATTGGGCTACATTGGACAAATTCGAATAGCGAACATTCCACGTTGTAAGCCAGAAATCGTTGGTGTTTAGCGTGGTTGTTCTAAACCGAATAATATTCGTGAATTCCTCCATCGTTCGATCAATTTTTAGAAATGAATACTAATAGGGGCATTGTTCACGATTACAAATTATATCCTATTGAGATTCGATGTTTCATTGCTGATGCATTAGCTCGCGCGCTCATTTCAGCCCATCTTGGTCTCACCGGAATGGTGGATGCATCTGTTTGTTTATATTTGCTTACTTTTTTTACAAAACGGTTTGGATGCATTGATGGATGCTCGGCATTTCTATATCAAAGTCATGTGACGTACTTCAGGGAATACTTGTCGCAAACCGCATCAGCAGCTACAACAAATTTACCGGCGATATATTGAAAGGATAACTGTGGACATCCGGGAAGGAATCCCTACTGAAAAATCAGATGCTTCAAGAGAGTTTGCTGGCAAACATTGGCATGGATCTCTTCACCAATCTGTTCCAGTATATTGTTCTCAGTATCACTCACTCAAATATCGCGGACTCATTATTCCGTTGAATGAGCGTGATGACCATTTTTTTTTACTTGTGACCATTTTTCGATAAATATCGTGGAGCATATTATCAGAGTTAACGGTCAATACTGTCTTATCGTGCAGAAGTTCAGAAGAGCTGACGAGTTCTTTAACGTCGGGTGATCATCAACCTCAGTTGGAGTTTTTCACTGTTCAGCCCTTCTTGATGAAGCTTATACAGTTTCAATTTCTCTGGTTCGTGGTAAATGTTTTCAAATGCCTTATTGGCACAGAGATTTTCCTATTCCCACTTTCCCATTTTTATTACAGTTTTCATGGCATCATCGCTGTCTGTTTAGGAGTCTAGTTATCTACGTTCTTCATTGTGATCGATTGTTCTATGCATCTGTTCATGTTCGTTCCGACAGAAATAATATTTTTACTGATTGTTAATTGTGGCCAATTGAGTTGGTAGGACATCCGATAGTACTCTTCTTGCCGCTTGGATTTCATTCTTCTCTTCTGTCATCTTCTCTTAAAGGTACGTGTCCTCGCATCAATGGTTGCAGACATTGAGGAGATCAATGCCGTTTCCCGAACCATTACCCCCCCATCCCTTGTCCACTATACCTTCCGCGAAGACAGTCCGCGGAAATGTGCAAATGCATACTCCATTCCACCCCAAGGGGCTGGCATCGTTGGAAATCGATGGCAGAGGAGCCGTTTTACTCGTGCTCGTCGTGGTGAGTACGCATTGTTTGTCCCATAACGCTTCGAATGCTGATGCTATGTATTTTTCTTTGAGAGGTCATGCTGAGGAATACCAAATTTCCTGCATCTGCGTGTAGAGATCCTTGCAGGCCCTGGAGCCGCCGTCGTCGTAAGCGTTGATTGGCAAGATGTTGATTGGGAAATTTATTATTATTCGAAATCGTCGAACTAGGGTCGCATTTAATTTCAATTGACTTTATGATAGTTTATTCTCCTCTTCCCATGGTGTTAAACCCCACAATTTGCTATGTTTTGTAAGCGTTGCTGGAAATATCCTACTCGAAAAGGGACACGACTGACACAGTCGATTATTTCGAAAATCTCGAAATCATGAAGTCATGATTCCTTATTGGTCCGCCTAAAGTGGCGCTAGACTACAAAGTCGTAATTCTCGTACAGAAATCATTTCATACCCTGACGCGCGCGGTACGGTCTCTCGTCATAATGAATATTCCGCCCCAGGCTACGCTGAAGGAAAATCCTTTGTATTATGATTAATGAAAAGAGGGAAAAACGGGAACGAACAGAAAAAGGAAGGGGGATAACTGTTAATTCACAACTGTATATTCACAAAATCTAAATTTAAATAATAAGTTTCTTAACACGATGCCTCTTATCTTTCAAAAATTATGTAAGGGAAGCGGTACGGCTAACCGACTTGCGATACACGTGATGCAAAAAAAGCCGGGGTTATTCTAATATCGCAAAACCAAGGGGGGGGGGGACGAGTTAATAGTTAACTTTGATTGAACTTATTGAACTAAATGAAATACAGAAAAAAATATAGGATAAGACACTGTAAGATAATGATCGAATAATATGGCTCACTACTAGGGAGAAGGATATTTAGAGGAATGGACTGCCCAACCGTTGCGACTTAATCTGACCTTATTACTGTTATATTATTAATATATTTAGGAGGGTACCGACGACGATAACCGAATTTGGTTAACTCACTGGGCCGGGCGATGGGGACATTGTGCACGGGTTCAAGTCCGCCTCAAAGCTTTGAAATTATAATTTCTCAGAAAACGTCGAACGGAAGTATAGACCAGAGGTGGGCAACCTTAGACAGGCTTGGAACTGAATCCCTAAAATTATAAAAGGGTTAAGGTTCCAATTATAGGGGGCCTAACGTTATTACAAGGGTTGCCGCACATTCGTGCGGTGGGGGTAACATCGGAAGATGACGCATGCACGTGGTTGAAATGCGAGGGTAAAATGGTTTGAATTTTTATGCACGTGTTTGGATATTTTCTTTGTGAGTAAAAAAATGAAATTGAAAGATGATGGTTTAGATTGAACATTCATCAATGAAAATAAGCGTGGGATGCTCGTGAACTTGAGCGGGAAACATTTCATCGTCAATAATTGTTCAAATTTTCGTCAGCACTAATATTTGCACTCATGTGTTCAAGTCACTCAAGCTGGCCCGAAAAATTAAAAAACTGCCTTGCTTTTGCCGAAAGGAATCTTTCCTGAACATGAAATCTCGAAAAGACGTAAAATGTTAACAGAAATCAAGATTGGCCAGTGTTCCTTCTCTCAAGTTCGCGGTCATGCCACTTTCAATTTCATCGTTAACTATTCAATTTCAAACATCCTATTAGCTGCTATTCTTGTTCTGAAAAAAAAATCTGAATACGTGAAAAACATATTTTCAGGGCGATTTTACAAGAAAAAAAGTCTAGACCGATCTGTATTGGTCACCTCAATAAATTATGTGTTAAATATCTCCGAAGATTACAGGACGCTGATAATGTGTTTGACTGTGAAAAGTTTTGTGAAAAAGTGCATTTTTATTTGGCATCGAGATAGGGAAATATAGAAATGAAAAGTTTGAAAATGCATGTCATGTCGCGTCTGTTAACAACATGATAATATTTAATAATTGTTTTGCAAACGATATTTCCTTTTCAAGAAATCTATGAAAGATACGAATTTTTGTTTTATAAAGTCGATTAAGAACGATTAATAATCGGCAGCAGCACTTGAGACGTCGACGCGTCAACAACAGTGTATAACGGTCGCGAAATTCTCCGATCAAGTATACCACCCTAGTGTGTCTTTATGAAGATCAAGACGAAGAAGGGCGAAAAAAACCCTCCCTCCGCGGTAGGTGGAAGCAGTCTTGAATCTCTTCCAAGAAAAAAAAAAGAACAAGAAAAGAAGGAAGCCAACTCGCAAGTTCTGCATCCAGCATTGCTGACAGCATGGATACTGATTCCTCTCCACTACGCGGATTCCCATCTCTTCCAATCACCACCAACAACTCAGTCCCGTCCACTTCCCACAACACTCCAAACAGTAAAAAACCATACGATTCCTCCAAGGGCTTCCAAGAAACCACCTATAAACCATTCAACAACCTATACTACATCAAAACAAACATCACAAGTTGTATTGAATTGGTAAAGATTTGGAACTCAAACCGCAACAACGAGTCAAGTATTCCTACTTAAATCCAACACAAGTAAGATCGAACTCATCAACTCACTCAATCAACTACAAAGTCAAAGTAAACTGGCCGATTTCAAAGAAACACATCCAAACACTTCCCAGACTAATCCTTCTCCCCCTGCTACCTTCGCTGTGGTAATTGCTACGGTCGAATTCGAAATCGGTGACGACACAATGAAGAAACACTTAGCTGACAACAATATCAATCACCGCTACTGCGAAAGGATTGTCGCCAGAGCAACAAGCAAACCCACCTCACTCTTCAGAGTTATCACCGGATGCGAAACATCATTCCACAGACTAATGAATGAGGGAGTTTTCCTCTTCAACAAACACTACCCCATATATCCCAGCCCCCCCCCCCTCCCCCATAATAGGGGATTTCAACCCTGATAAACAGAAAAATGATCAAATCAAAAACTTCCTTTCTACCAGCCAATACATCCAACTACATACAGACCCAACATTCATCATGCCGCAAAACAACGATACGACACCCGATCTAATCTTCTGTACCAAGAACATCCAAAACAGCATACACGATATTGAACTCCTCCCAGATCTGGGTTCGGATCACCTAGCGATCAAATTCAGCATTACCAAGGACCCCAGCATTCTCACCAAAGACCCGCACCCTCCTCTGTATAACTTCGCAAAACCACATATGGACAAACCACCCGGAAATAAACGAAAGAAACATTACGACATTCAACGAATCTCTATCAAAAACCATATTAAAACACACACCTAAAATGAAACATAATTTCTTCAATTACACGCTACCACCGTTCATCATACATTTCATTAAAACTAAAAGGAGGAATTACAGAAAATACCAAGAGAACAAACTTCTGAGTCATCCTGCCGTCAACAAAAAAATCAAAGCAGAAATAAACGCTCTCAACAAATCTATCTACAGTCTCACCCAGGAGTTCAGGTCCCACCAGTGGTTCAAGGTGTGCAGAGAAATCCAGGGCAAACAGGGTAAAGTGTATTGGTCCACTACTAAGAAACTTTCCAGATACAGACCTGAAACGACAATCCCAGAAATAATACTCAACACCCACTCCCTTACTTCCGATATAGACATCACGGAATCCGACACCTTTGACGACACAATGCATGACCTTGTAGACGACTGGTACGATGACTTCTCCCGTTCTCCCGCACCCCCTCCCGAAAACACCCCTCCCATTTCCTTTAGGGAGTACCAAAGATCCCCCACGAGCGGTAAAAATACAGCCCCTGGTCACGATAGCGTACGCCGAACTACCTTAAAGAGTCTTTCCCACCCAATTCACTTCCACATCAGGAAAATTTTCTTCTGCATGAAAAACTCCTACTTTCCACCCGAATCGAAAAAAGGAATCATCATTGTTATTCCTAAAACTAATAAAAATGCCCACCGCATTGACAGTTACAGAACAATCAACCTCCTTCCTTCCTTGGGAAAAATGTTCGAAAAAATTATAAAAGAACGATTGAACACAGCGACCCATGATGATATTCCTGATTTTCAATTCGGATTCAGGGAACACAAATCCACTCTACACCCCCTTACCATTCTCACATCCAACGTGCAAACCGCCAAACACAGCAACCTGAAAACTAACACCCTATTTCTGGACATACAGAAGGCCTTTGATAGTGTCTGGCACAAAGGATTGCTATACAAACTTAACAAACTCAACTGTCCCACATACCTCATAAACATTATTCAACAATTCCTACTGAATCGTCGCCTCTCCATTAAAATAAAAAATAGCTTCTCCCACGAATTTTCACCCCAGCAAGGTGTTCCTCAAGGCTCCCCTCTGTCCCCTCTCCTATACAACCTATACTGTCACGACATCCTCGAAAACCCCTTCTCGATAAACAACCCTACGAAATATATAGTGCAATTCGCTGATGACACTGCTCTCGTTGGGCACGGCAAAAACTGGGAATCGACAAGGAAAAACCTCCAAGACCTCGCGGACGAAGTACAGATTTGGTTCAACCAATGGCGCCTCCAACTCAACCCCTCCAAATCCCAATACATGCAATTTCTCCTCAACCCTCAAAAATCCTCGACCGCCATCACCCTTCAGAATACCCGTCGCTGCGACAAAGCCTAATATTATCCTCTTCGACTTTGAAGATAAACTCATCTATGTCATTGAGTTCTCGGCCCCGGGTAAGAGCAATATGTTAGCAAAAGAGGAAGACCAGTGGCTCAAATATTCAGGGTCAGGCTAGTTGTACTAATTATTGGTTCTCTCGGCGGCATGTGATAGTGTTTTGTATCTGAGCTTGAGACCATTCTAGCCGGTAGGCAAAATTCTGTAATATTAGCTGCGCAGATGGAGAAAGCTGTCATCCTTGGGTTCTTCCGGCTACTTGGGCAACACAATTCTGGGTTGCAGTAGAGCTTGTCATCTGGTTGGAGGGACGGCTACTGTAGTGCGATAACGACTATTTTCCATCCCTTAGCTCAGGCCTGGGCAAAGTGCGCTGTTCGTGCTCACGTACCTCCATACCACAATTAGGCCAATTACTACAAAAAAAGGGGGTCCTGTTATGGTGTGCTGTAACGGGATTTTTGGAAACCCCGCACATTAAACTAAATTTTGGGTCAAGTTCTCTAAAATTCTGCAATCTCGACTCTCTCCCGGGAATTACTCGAATCGTCGAGGGGTGTGGGGACTGGGGCCCGAGTGCTTAGGGTGTTAGGAGACCTAAGGACAGGCAACAGCACAGGGCGGACATGGGGAAACATTCCCAGCTCCCCTACGAGACTTGCTGGCATACAGCATAGGACTCATACTGGCGTATGAGCGCTCCATGTTAGATGGAGTGGGCATTCGAGCGGCTGATCCTTCGAAGGGGTTGTTCGAGGGGGCAGTGGCGACGCTCGAATTCGGCGCGCTCCAGGAGAGGCTAATGCCAGGGATATCCTCCCTGCGGCGAGGGCAGCACGTCCCGGCACACGGCAGCTCACCCAGCCGTAGTCGAGAGTGGGGGTGCATCGGTACTACTGCTGACACTGTCCACTCACTCGGCAGAGCCGCTTCGGCTGGCTCCCAGTGCGGACCACTGGCAGCTATCTTCCGAGCCCTTAGGAGGCTCCCAAGGCCTTGCATTGGTCTCCGTCGTTCCCTAGGCGAGGGTTATCCTCTCCCTGGTAACACTCTCTGAGTGAGAGCAATACTCTCATCGGGTGGTGTCTTCTAGGTGAGAGCCATCCTCACCCTGGATAAGCTCTCTGTATTTGGGGTTACCCTAGTGGGCCCGTCACGCTCTCGATAGTGTGCAAAAGGGGGTGAATTAATTCTCCCCCGCTCTCGGCCTACCGGCACTCCGCTATCTTCTGTCGCGCTCTCGGCGAGGTGGTTCTAGAGGTCGTCCTCCGCGCCTCGGACTCCCGCCCGTATGCTCTCGGTGTCCCGAGTCTCGTTACTCTCTTTATTTCATGGTTCGGCTATTGGACTCGTGTATCTATGGACCCCGGCCCTCTCTCCACGACCTAGCATCCTGAGCGACCCCAGGCCTTCCCGCTTCCGTTCCCCTCACCATCGGCTTTAGCCTCTCGCGGGTAGTTTCACGGTCACCCCCGGCCGGTGTAATTTATGGTTTTTGGATTCATGGATTTAGGATTTTGTGTTGTCGCGAGGACGAGTTCCAACCCCACCCGTCCTGTCCCTTCGTGCTCTTGTTTTTCGGATTTAGGATACTTCTCGGGATTTGGGAGACTTACGGATCTCGGGTAGGGCAGGGCAACCCCCCCTTCCTCCCCCTCGTTCCGGTTCTTACGGTTTTCGTTAGCTTTTGGCCCTTAAAAAGTTAACTGGCGCCCACATTAACTTGGTTGGACTTTGGGATGCGAGCACGGGAACGGGCGAAGGTAACAACTATCCTCGACCTCCGGAACGAAGTCGGGGAAAAGTGTTACAGTGCAGGTAGTCGAAGTGGCAAAACTGAATGGTTGCTAGGGAGTGGAGGGATTGTTATGTCCGTCACCGCGCAAAAATTGGAATTCCCGATAAACAAATGTGAATATTTTTTAAATGTATTTTGCATTGCTAAAAAATATCAATTTTCGTTCAATAAATCACTCCAAATTGCATATTTCGGCCACAAATAAAGTGAAAATCACAGGTGAAAACATATTTTAATTTCTATTAATATTGTATGAAGATTCCTTAATCACAGTTTAAAAAATTTAATTACATTTTTGGAATTTCAGGAATTAAATGGTCAGCACGTGATAGTCTTAGGTAAATTTGAAGATTTTTTTACGTTAAAAAAGTACGGAAACAAGACATTTGAATTCGAGCATTCCATGCCTTGTTCATTATTTTTTAATGAATAATTACTACAAAAACAAATCAAAATAATTAAATAATTTACACAAAGTGACTGAGTAAATATAATTGAAGAATGATCATAGATGAATAAATCATGGCTTATTAAAAATCGGGGCATGGGGTTTCTATATTGTTGTGCATGCAATTTTATCATTTTCCCAAAATTTCCCTCCATTCCTTGGCCTTCCTCAAATTTCTTTCCTTCCAACACTAAAAGAAGAAAATAGTTTCCGTTGAGCAGCTATGGAAAAAGCTGGCCAAGACTAGGCAAAATCATTAATTGATTAAATTCAAATGAATTGACATCTCATATTTTTTTGATTTAAAATAAGATTCAATAATAAAATGACTGCGAAATACTCAAATTTCTTGTGCCATGATTTTTTTTTAAGTAGCCCTCGTACAACTAAGGATTTTTTAAGTTGAATTAGTGAAAATTAGTTTGAATGCTTAGGCGATAAGATTTTTGAAATTTTGAAGGAGTGCGCGCGGTGCTCTCTCTCTCACTACGCCCCTCTTCAAGCATGCTGCTCACCCCCACTCTGATTACGCTGGGCCTCACACAATTGGGGTATTGTGTTTCGAATAATGGGTCTAATAGAGTTTTATGAGCGCGGCTCCCGAGGTTCCGACTTTGCCCATGCCTGGATTAGCTTACTGAGCGGTCTTCGAGGTGAAGTCGGAGCCCTCGAGGACCGTTCAGTGATGTCTTTCATGAGAAAAAAAATTATTTCATATCCAAGAGCCAAAAAAGAAGGGCTCCAAATTCTGTCTCATCGCAGTTTACAAGGCTTATTCCTTAAATTTAACTTAACTTATTATGCGTCGATGTCTAGGTCTAATCGAGTTCTTTAAATTTGGAGCGCATAGTAGCCGCATAGTAGTAAGTAATGTTGTGGGAACCCGTATTTTTGGTTTTATCATGATGAATTCGTTAATTTTTATGAGTGAAAAAAGAACATTTAGATATAATTGCGAAATGTATTCATCGTTCTTCAAAATGATACATGCTAACTCAATCACAATTCTATTTTCAGCTAGTAATAGTGGCTCGTTTCTCTTTTTTTGTGATGTGACCAGCCAAAAATAGCGGTTATCGCTATATGTGGAGACATTAAACTTGTTGCACATGTAATTATGGTATATCAATTTATAAGTATTATCGGTCGTTCAAATTAATATTTGATCTCTCAGATCAATCGCTACAAACGATAGTATGGCAATTTTAGCGTATCACGTTTTAAAAACTCCTATTTTTACAAATAAGAAGAACCATTTATAAAACTTTTTCTCTCGAATACCCTTGCGAATCTTTACGGTTCATTCTTTTACCAACCCCCTAACTTTTGGAATTGAAAAATATTTGCTACAATATGGTATAGAGTGATCCCCGTGGACTTTGCCTGCTTACAGATCTATCGTATTGAAAGCAGGGATCGGTCTATTAGCCGTGAATCGGTTATATACCTTTCCATTCTTACTCGTACGCTTATTTAGTAGCTTCACCGCCATGGGAGTACCACACGTCACGATATTTTGGAAGAATTTTATACATCGACAGTCAAACTTCACTTACTTGTGTTTCATTCTCTTTTAGCGAAAATTCTCGTTTTTTTAAACTTTTTCTGGCAAATTGTTGACGGAATGAACGTAAAAAAACATGTATTAGCAGGTATTTGATGTCCAGTTTTGTGATTCTTCTTAAAAATGTGAAATGAGAACAGGGAAATGTTGACTCTGTCTTGAACCTTTGTGAGCCATTAAAGATTGACATCCGATGCGCCATCCGATTTTCATCTCAACTATGTCCACAATGACAATACGATTATCCATGTCATTGAATTGAACATTTCAGGAAAAAAGGGTAGAAAAACTGATGTATCATCCTATATGATCGATATTCATTGACTAACGACTAAATTTGAAATCGGTATAATTTTTGTCATCAAGACTTCGGTTGACTCTTCACCATCCCCAGTAGAAATCTAATTTGAGCGCTGTCGCCCAAACCGTTTACAACAGATAGTCGTATAGCGTATATGTGGCTAATGGAATGTTTTTGGTAACGCGCCCCAAATACGAAATCCAGCGTCCAGCCATGCACCGTAAACGGACAGTCACTCCGCCACTCAACATTTCTACATACATAATCTGAGAAATTTCCACGAAAACAAGATAGACCGATTAATTAGAGACCATTTTTATGCAACAAGGATCTTCATTTCAGAAATTACTAATATCGGAGATCATAGCAATTCCGCTGTGTTATTGTCATACACATTTGAGTAAAATGTATTGATCGCATATGAGAACTGATCAAGTGAAATACAATATTGCATAATTAATTTAAATGTGAAATTCACCCATATTGGAAATCAAAAAGACGTCCAAAGGCTTGAGGGTTATGTACGTCACCTCCCTAAAATAAGTAAAAATAAAATAAATGAAAATTTATGAAAGAAACTCACAATTCGTCATCTTTGCATAAGCATAAAGATTGCGGTTGATGGCAAACATGACAGGTGGCTCGTTCTCATTTTTAAGTAATTCGTTCACTGCAGCTAAGTCCACAACTTCTTGATAATTAATTTCTGCGATTCATAATTTATAAGTTATTAGTATCAGTTTGTTATCTATTATTCATGACTAAGAGATACTCACGGCCTTTATGAATAGTTACTGTCGGAGGTAGCATGTTTGTGTCTTTCGGTATGTAACTATTGGTATGTAGATCTAATGGTGGAAGATTTTGGCGTTTTATTGCTTGTGTTATATGATGTCCTGGCGAAGGTATTCGTTTGGTGCCTGATTTTCGATAAGGCGGCTTCAAGTTCCATGAAGTATCGAGCTCTGTCAGGTCACAGCCAGGCCTTATTCCTGTGTTTTACGTATAGGTGGGTGATAAAAAAAAATAAAACGGGAAAAAGGATAATTGTATAACGGATAAGGTCTTTAAAAGTGTTCAAAATAAGAAAAACTTTGGAACAGAAGTGGGAAAAAGAAATTAAACGTGCCATAAAACATAAAGGAGATGTGGAACAGGCTTACGTTTTCTTTTATTAATCCTATATATACATTAACCATTGCACAGAACCATTTAATTATAAAGCCAGTGGATCTTTTCCGTATCTATCCAAGTTTACTTGAACGCATTTTCTAAATTATCAATTCAAAAGATCGGAAAATATCAAATTAAGTTTATTTGTACAGAATACTTTACGCAATTGACTGCATGAAAATATAGTGAGAGTGAGAATGAGAGTGAGAGTGAGAGAGAGCTCCATTAGGTGATATACATTGCAGAAAAAGGAAGGAAAATCTGTTCATTGGCTACATGCGATATACACACGACTGCAAAGAGTTTACAAAATGAACGTGATGACAGCGAAAACAAAGAGAATGTTTGTTTCTCTGTCGGCCGATCTCAGAGCGTTGTGTCTTTCGGACTTTGTCGAATTATTCATTATGCGGTAAATTGAATGAAGCAGAGTACAGAATACCGAAATTTTGCATTTGGTAAATATTTAGTAGGTTCACACCAGACGATATACACCTCTTGCATAGCTCCGAAATAGACCACGAATGACGCCTCATGGTCAAAATTTTAATGATTTACGTGGGAGTCGTAGCCTCGCCAACCGTTTACTAAACACAAACAAGCTTTCTTATTTTTGGAGTCCATTAATTACCCACTATTCAACTTCTCTATTTATGTTTATTTAAATATAGAAAAAAGGTAAAATTTAATGGTGAAATAATTTTTAATGGGTGTCGGTTTTACCTTATGTATCCATATTGCCCCAATATCCCGTACGTGGGATGGCACTTCAAGCGCTATGCAAGAGGCGTATACGTATCGCCCAGGCAGAATTGACCGTAAATACCATCGATAATCACCCAAACAATAACGATAATGAATAGCCAAACGCTGGTGGGGGTCTCAAGTTGAAAGAGATTAGCCACAGTGATAAAGTTTCATTATGTCGTGATCGAACTATGATAGGATCAGTGACATGATCGACTAGTGTGAAGACCACAGCAGCAGACTTGCTGGTCTAGGAACAATCAGTTAAATCGGTGAGACTAAGATTGGGCACAGGGAATATAATCGAGGCAGAATAATCGATGGAAGATGGGTGTTCGAAGCCTTTCAGAGAGGTACACGAATACTCTGCCTGACAGTGGTGATGCACAGGACTAATGCCATACTTTTTGAAACCATCAAGAAGTGAATTCTCCCCGGTACAACGATCGTCTCGGATCAACGGAGGTCATACCAAGGTCTAAACAAACAAGGACACACGCATTCGAATGTTCAGCACAAGCTGCAGTTTGTAAACCCTAGAGATAGAGCTCACACACAGCATATCGAGAGGAGCTTCAGGGATTCAAAATCAAACCTGAAGAAGTATGGTACACGAGAGGCGCATTATCATGGATATCTAAGCGAGTTCTTATTTAAATGTAACACGGATTTTGATAACAGGTTGAGTGTAAAACTTACAACAGTTAGGAGAAATCACCCGCCTCATCAACAAGAGAGTCAAGAGGAGAGAAAATTAGTGATGGAACGGATCCCCTTCCTCTGTATACTAACTTCCACGTCAATTATTAACCATTTGAAATTTTTAATATTTTAATTAATTGCCGCAAAAGAACGGTGGAGGTAATATGGAGGTTGTGGGCAGGCTGGAGGGAATGGCTTGATTCCTTGCCGCTGTCCCCTCCCGTGGTGACACTTGTCTTTCTGTTGTGCAGTGTCTATAAGCGTATCAGCATGTATTGTCATGGCACCAGACACACCACCACGTCCATGTCGTTGGCCTTGGGTAACGCAAAGAGCGGTGAAATAGAGAATCAACTCTTACATGGTAATTTCTGCGAACCAGCACACAGTGGAATAAACAAAGGCATAACCGACGTGAATCCCAGGGAGTCGAAATTTAGACCTGGGACTGAGGCCAAACAGGTTGCTGTCAATTTACTGAATATTTACCCAACATTGTTTATGAACTATGTTCACGTCGAGAAAAGTAATGCAGTCATTTGAATGACGTTTTCTTTCCGGTTGGAGCTGTTTATTTCGGAGAAGTGTGAACAAAATGAATTTACAGTCCAATAAATAATCTGATGTCTAATTAGATCCCAATTTTGTTCGTTCTTCCACTTTCACTGATTCTATATTTATTCCTGGAACGAAATCGACACCCCCCCCC